>NW_024739414.1:0-73221 GCF_018991925.1 Homarus americanus
CACACACGAGTCGCGCCATAATGTGTCTTTGTTGGATGGTGTGTGGGAGAGTGTGAGGGAAGATTATGTCTAAGGGGAGGTAGAGGGAAGGGGAGGAGGTAGAGGGAAGGGGAGGAGGTAGGGAAGGGGAGGAGGTAGGGATGTAGGAGGAAAATCAGGGAGTATAAAAGATGGAAGAAGAGAGGAAGGAAGAGAGGAGGAGGAGGAAGAGGAAGAAGAGTCGTGTCATAAAGTACCAACAAACTGTAGTGGTTGTCATCGGGGAATTCTTACGGAGGACTCTCTCACTTCTCTCACTTCTCACTTCTCTCACTTCTCTCACCTCTCACTTCTCTCACCTCTCACTTCTCTCACCTCTCACTTCTCTCACCTCTCACCTCCCTCACTCCTCATCTCTCACCTTACATCCTTCACTTACGATCTGTATTTACGATAATTTTTTTTTAACTTACGATACACATTTACGATAATTTTTTGAACATACGATACATATTTACGATATTTTTGTAAATTACGATCTATATTTACGATAATAATTAACTTACGATACATATTTACGATAATATTTAACTTACGATCGTTTATGGAGAGCAGCGTGAAGTCGAGTCATGTACGGACGTTAGTAATGTTATTTGACACCAGGAGACAGTTGTTCCCTCAGCTTTAAATGGTCAAAAATACCCTACACACACACACATACACTCATACATACATACATACATACACACACACACACACTCACTCACTCATACATACATACATACATACATACATACATACATACATACATACACACACACACACACACACACACACACACATACAGTACACACTCATACATACACATACACACATACACACTCATACATATACATACACACTCATACATACACATACACTGGTATAAAGAGTCGAGGGAACTGCTTTGTGTTATGAGTGACGTCTGTATGTATGTATGAATGTATGTATATGTATGTATGTATGAATGTTGCAGTATAAATGTATATGGATGTCTTGAATATAAAGTAGAACTACCATCCTAACGACCCATCTAAACTAGCAAGCCGTTTACTCATAAATTGCAGCACGACCATTAGTCTGTTTACATATGACGTCACACACCGTAAGATAAAAATCATCGCTTATAAAATATTTTCCTGACCAAGAAGTAAATGATGTTTGTGAATCAGATTAACTCCGCCATTTTATTTGTTATTTTGGGAAGGGAATTATGCCATTTGGTTGTTAATATTGTATAGAGTGTAAATCCTCTCAGGGGAACGAGGATTACAGTAGTTAGGTCGTTAGAGAGTCATGCACTAACTGGTTGACTTAACACTGCAGCGTTAAAATATAATCTATAATGGCTGACAATTTATACTGGGACTTTACAGTGTATTTTTTCTTTCATTTATTACGAGATAAAATGAGTTAATGAATCTTTGGGAATCTTGATTGAATTCACTTACGATTTGGACTATATTTACGTCTGTCTTAAATTTTTTTATTAAAATATTTACCGTTCATATTATTTGGAATTAAATTTGTTTTATAACTTGTATGTCGTAGTTGTTGTTATTATTATTATTATTATTATTATTATTATTATTATTATTATTATTATTATTATTATTATTATTATTATTATTTTATTACTGCTTTTGTTATTCTCTTTTCATTATTATTATTATTTACGATTTTTACAGTAATCACTCTTTCCTAACCCGTAATTAATCTACATATTATTTTGGGGTGTTGACACGGCACCAACATCAACAATAAGGGAGTGAGAGGGGCGTCATTTAGCGCCTCTCGGTGTTGACAATAGATGGCATGACCTACTTAGAGGGTAAGGGTAGCGCGGCTGAACAAAAGAACATCGGTGCCCGGATTCTCTGATGGTAACACCCTGTAACAAAAGACGATCTGTAGAGGGTGCAGGGTTCTTAATGTCGGCGGTTTATGTCCTTATACTTTTTTTTTGTCGTTTATTTGTTCGTAATGATGATGATAGTTAAGGTCATTGCACTTTAGGTAACGTAGTAATAATAATAATAACAATAATAATGATAACAAAACAACATCACCAACAACAACAACCACTAACACGCTATGGACCCAAGAGGCATTTTTACCTGAAGCTTTGAGGTTCAATAATTCACCAAGACTGGATTACCAAGTTGGTATATTAAACAGCAACTTGGTGCACTAGTAAGAAGGTGAGGGAGATAAAGTGAGAGAGAGAGAGAGAGAGAGAGAGAGACAGAGAGAGAGAGAGAGAGAGAGAGAGAGAGAGAGAGAGAGAGAGAGAGAGAGAGAGACCAACAGTTACTTTTCCTTAAATTCGACTGTTTATATACAACAGACTGTAAGCAAGTCTAAATGGCTACTGTTTTCATGTATTCCTACGCCACCACTGAGGGTCTTTAAACTTAAGTAGGTCAGTACACTTACGTAAAAAGTATTAGATTAAAATAAATAAATAATGGTGAGTATTTTGGTGAACTGTAAGTGGCTTAAAGTATACATGATATTAACTCTGTGTGTGGATACTGTACACACATGCATACATACACATATACACACATGCACACATACATTTACACACATACACTAGAATAGGATACATACATATGCACACACACACACTTATATTCATATTAGTATTGTACACACACACACACACACTAGAATTAGATACACACACATACACACACACTAGAATTGGATATACACACACACACATGCTATAATTACACGCACACACACACATGCTATAATTACACGCACACACACACACACACACTACTAAAAAAACACAAAAAAAACACGAAAATTACCCAACTATTACTACAGGTGTGAATACTGTCGTTGTAAATGGCAAGAGGAAGTAGTGGTGTT
The DNA here is from genome assembly GCF_018991925.1 of Homarus americanus. Classification (NCBI taxonomy): domain Eukaryota; kingdom Metazoa; phylum Arthropoda; class Malacostraca; order Decapoda; family Nephropidae; genus Homarus; species Homarus americanus. The sequence goes on from NW_024739414.1 coordinate 2,902, forward strand.
CTCTGGCCACTTACCTCGGCCATTACCCTCCTGCTAGTGGCTTGTTCCAGAGTGTGTGTAATCATGTAGGCTAGGATTGGAGCCCGTTACGACTAGGGCCCATTAGGACAGGGGCCCATTAGATCAACCATTACTAATTATGGTTACTTCATTACTCAATATAATTACCTTCGTGTTCTGTAAATCCCATTATTGAATCCTCTTAATCACCAGGTATTAGGATTACTCTGTCATCTACCAGGAGAACTAATGTAATGGTGGTGATAATGATGATAGCAGTGAATGATGATGTAGTGGTGGTGGTGGTAGTGGTGGTGGTAGTAGTGGTGGTGGTGGTGGTGGTGGTGGTGGTGGTGGTATGAAAAAGGATAAAAGCGGTAATTTTATTTCTTACAGACAGACAATTATTTCTGTCTGTCCTGTCTCGTATGTAGATGAACACACACATCACACACACACACACACACACACACACACACACACACACACACACACACACACTAATGAAAGGATACCCCCTCCTTGTGTAAAAAAAAACACACACATCCTCATGTTTGTAAATACGACTAATCAGCAACTGTGGGGTGTGTGACTGTGGGGTGGGGGTGGGTGGGGAGGATGTGGGTGGGGAGGTGTGGGGTGGGGGCATCTCTCTTTGTTTACACGAGTATTTACAGTGGCTCAGTGCCTTTGTAAAATTGTGGTGTGTAAACAGAGGCAGACTTGTGGGTTGAGATTTGGGTTAGTGTTCTGGTTGTCTGGGGTCTTGGTTGTGTCTCTGGTTAGGTTAGGTTTGGTTTGGTTTGGTTTGGTTTGGTTTGGTTTGGTTGGGTTTAGTTTAGGTTTGGTTTTTGGTTTGGTTTGGTTTGGTTTTGGTTTGGTTTGGTTAGGTTTGGTGTTGGTTAGGTTAGGTTAGGTTTGGTTAGGTTTGGATGTTTGTTAGGTTAGTATTCTGGTTGTTTTGAGTCTGGTTGTGTCTCTGGTTGGGTTAGGTTTGGTGGTTTGGTTTGGTTTGGTTTGTTTGGTTGGTTTGGTTTGGTTTGGTTTGGTTTGGTTTGGTTTGGTTGGTTTGGTTTGGTTTGGTTTGGTTGGTTTGGTTTGGTTTGGTTTGGTTTGGTTTGGTTTGGTTAGGTTTGGTTTGGTTGGTTTGGTTTTGGTTTGGTTTGTTTGGTTTGGTTTGGTTTGGATCGGTTTGGTTTAGTTAGGTTTGGTTTGGTTGGTTTGGTTTAGTTAGGTTTGGTTTGGATGGTTTGGTTAGGTTAGTATTCTGGTTTTTGGAGTCTTGGTTGTGTCTCTGGTCTGGTTGATGGCATCTTGGGTCTTTGGTTGTGGGTGATGTGGTGGTTAGATGAAGTGTACTGGGGTGTCTAATGTTCAGGTGATTGAAAACATAACTCTCTCTCTCTCTCCCCCCCCCACACACACACACACACCCACACACACACACACACACACACACACACACACACACACACACACACACACACACACACACACACACACACACACACACACACACACACACACACACACACACACACACACACACGCCCACGCACACAGGGACTTATCTTCACAAAACAGACTCGTAAAAATAACGTGTCACGAAAGTAGAAATCTCCTGTGAAAATAAGAGAAAATGTCGAGTAGAAATTGAGTTAAAAACACAGGGGGGGAATTTCCTTGACAAATGACGTAGGCAGCGAAGCGGGGGAGGGGGGGGAGGACGACTACATATATAAACAAACTGGCATTTATGTCCGGGGTTTGGTGGTGGTGTACGTCCTGGGAAAAGAATTAGTTATGGGGGTAATGGTTAAAAATAAAAGGACTTAATATTTTGAGATGTGTTGGTGTTCGTCCTGGGAAAAGAATTCATGAGTGGGATTATTTTTTATGGATTATACATTTTTTTAATTAATTTGATAATAATAATAATAATAATAATAATAATAATAGGATGTTAGGAGTCAGAGGATGGTAGGATTAAAGGGTCTGGTGGTATAGGATTCCTGGGTGAAACAACAGGATATTAGAAATATTTGAAGGATATGACTGTAGGATTCCTGAAGGTCACAACTGATAGAATGACCTTTGACCCCTTGAGACCTTGACCTCTTGGTGACAATATCTAGCTATTTCAACCTACAACTACCATTTGCAACCTGGTGACAAGGCAATTAAACCCCCTCCCCCATAGGCCAGCAAAATCCGTCGTGTGCATTAGTGTGTGTCTACCCTAAGGTGAAACTTCTTGCATAGTCCTGGGCAGTGAGGCGTCGGAGGGGGGGGGGAGGGGCTTGAGGGGTGAGAAGGGGGAGGGAGGAGGGGGTGGGAGGGGTGAGGGAAGGATACATGACACGTATATATAACAGTGTTTGATATGTGAGGGAAGTAGTAATTCTAGCCGTGTGTGTGTGTGTGTGTGTGTGTGTGTGTGTGTACAATTTTTGGCTCCGACTACCCTTTCATTATATAAATCACCACTTTCCTTCCCTCCCACGATCTGTTCCATCGACAAATACAAACAGTTACCTATTCCACTAAGGGCTTCTGTCACTCGCACATACACTACCCATTCCATCTGATTGTTCTGTTCCTTTAACTCTTGTCTTATTTTTGGTTCATTTTAGTTACCCATTTCATTATCTTTTCCATCTGTTGTTTTCTGTTCCATATTTTTTTTTTTCCATTTGCTGTTATTCATCCCAGAATCTTTGACACACACACACACACTCTCTCTCTCTCCGTCTCTCCTTCTCTCTCCCACTTCAGTATCTCATCAATCGTGGTTTTCCTTCCAGCGGATCATTCATCACCCTTTCCCCACCCTCCCTTCCACCCCTTCCCCTTCCTTCATCCTCCCCCCTATCCCCTCTCTTCCTCCCACTATCAACCACAACTTCCACCCTCCCCCTCCCCCTCCTACTATCAACCTCAGCTTCCCCCACACCACCTCATCCATCATCCTTCACATCATCCACACATTCCTGACATGACAGGGTTATTGGGTAAAAAAAGCTTAACTAGTATATTGGGGAAAAGCTTGATTTTACTAGTATATTGGGTGAAAAATGCTTGATTTGTCTCGTATATTGGGTAAAAAAAGCTTGATTTGTCTCGTATATTGGGTAAAAAAGCTTGATTTGTCTTGTATATTGGGTAAACAAGCGTGAAATGACTCGTATATTGGGTAAAAAAGCTTGAAATGACTAGTATATTGGGTAAAAAAGCTAGATTTAACTAGTATATTGGGTAAAAAAAGCTTAACATGACCACTATATTGGTATAAAAATCAGTGTGTGTATGAATACATATATACTGTATATCTATGTATGTATATATGCAAGAGTATGAATGAATATGTACCTATATGTATGTATAAATGTATATACTCGTATGTATATATATGCATATCAGAATAATAGATATTTTCACCAACGTATCGAAAAAGTGAGGATTTCATACACCATGCTTGTGTACACCCAGTTTTACCCGTGTGTTAAAAAATATATATCGTGTATTTTTTTTCTGAACGATATAAAATGAACGATCGCTATAGGATGTAGGTTTAATGGTAAGGAAAATGGTAGTTGTTTGTGTGGTTAGTGTGTGTGTGTGTGTGTGTGTGTGTGTGTGTGTGTGTGTTAATACTACTACTGCTACTACTACTACTACTACCGCCACCACTACCACACCTCAGTTAGTGGTGGCATTAGGTAATTAACTTGATTATTACTTTAGGGATGAACGCCTGGCGGACGTAAGCCAACCTGGCGATAATTGACACGTCGTATAATTAGTTTGGTTAATGTTAGTGTCAGTTTAATATGACACACTGACGGGTAAGTCTCATGACACTCAATTGACACTCGAAAATAAGTCATATGACACACTCAGTTGTCACGTGATACAGTTGATGTGACACACTCAAGTGACACTTCAGTATAAGGGTCACGTGACACACTCAATTGACACACCCTAACAGGAGCAATTATTGTAATACTAATGATGATGATGATAATAACAGTAATTTTTATAATGACAGTAAGAATAACGAACAATAACAGCAATTACTACAACAATAACAACAATTACAACACCACCAAAAACAACACAACTACCACAACCACCACCACTAACTCCACCACCACCACTACTACTACCACCACCACCACCACCACCACCACCACCACCACTACCACTAACTCCACCACCACCACCACCACTAACCCACCCCACCACCACCACCACCACTTAACTCCACCAACTCCACCACCACCACCACCACCACCACTACCACCACCACCACCATCACCACCATCACCACCACATCACCACCACTAACTCCACCACTAATACCATTAACTCCACCACCACCACCAACAATCCCATTACCTCAATAAAAGATCATTTCACTCTTCACCTAATAACCCCAAACGCCATCATAATTAGCGAAGCAAAAGGTGTTATGGGTCATTAACATAGCAATTCCTGAAGCAGGATCCATTAACTGGCCAATACTCCCTTAATGAGGTGGTTCTGTAGTGAAGATGTTATTATAGGAGGAAAAATAAGGGTGGGGAGGTAACGTTTTGGTTATGGGGGAGGGAGGTAGGGGTGTTATGGGGGGTGGGGTGTGGAGGGTGTGGCTGTATTTTGCCACACTACACCTTTTTACCACATCCACACCACACCTACCTATTATCACCATACAGCCTAACACACACACACACACACAAAAAAAAAACTCCCCTACACACACACACACACACACACACACACACACACACACACACACACGAACATAACAGAGTGAGTGCCAGATGGTGCCAGAATGAGTGCCAGACAATAGCACTTGGCACTATAAAGGGTTGAGTAATATATGAGTGTGTCAGTACAGGAATTTGATAGTAAGGGTCGGCGACATAAGTGGTAACACGCGTATAACAACCAATTGTGAAGAGTGTGGCGTTGTTGGCAGGGTTAGGTTAAACTGTGTTGTGGTTAGGTTAGGTTAGGTTAATTTGGAGTGATGTTAAATTTGGTTAGGTTACGTTAGGTTAATTTGGAGTTATGTTAAATTTGGTTAGGTTAGGTGATTTATTTTTATTTTTTTATTTGAGGATTTTTTTAAGCATCGTTCACTAGGATTTAGTTTTAAATCTCTCTCTCTCTCTCTCTATTCTTAACCCCACCACCACTTCACATCGGGTCTGAAAACTCGCCACCCACAGCGTTACCAGCACGGCGAGAGACCTTTACATTGTACCCAGGTCTCATGGGAACGTAGTAACTTGCAGTGTTGCCAATACCACCCGCCTTTGGTCTCAATTATTCAGTGGGTGAACTCTCATAGCTTACGGTCTGGCAGTCCACTTTTTCCCTTCTGGTAAAACTTTCTTCATCTGGTCTGTGGGCAGTGTTAGGTGGTAGTTTTAAAGTAGGTTTAGGTTTAAGGTACGGTGGTTTAGGCGTCTTGTTTTAAAGTGTGGTGGGTCTTGGTTCTATTTTTTAGGAAGTGGAGGGGTTTAGGGGTTTAGTTTTAAGGTATGGTAGGGTTTAGGGGCTTAGGTTTAAGGCAGGGAGGTCATCTTAGGTCAAGGTTTAAGGTAGGAAGGTCATCTGGGGTCAAGTTTTAATGCAGGGAGGTCATCTGAGGTCAAGCTTTAAGGCAGGGAGGTCATTTTAGGTAAAGCTTTAAGGCAGGGAGATCATTTTAGGTCAAGTGTTAAGGCAGGGAGGTCATCCTAGGTCAAGTGTTAAGGCAGGGAGGTCATCCTAGGTCAAGTGTTAAGGCAGGGAGGTCATCCTAGGTCAAGTGTTAAGGCAGGGAGGTCATCCTAGGTCAAGTTTAAGGCAGGGGGGTCATCTGGGGTCAAGTGTTGAGGCAGAGAGGTCATCCTAGGTCAAGTTTAAGGCAGGGAGGTCATCTGGGGTCAAGTGTTGAGGCAGAGAGGTCATCCTAGGTCAAGTTTAAGGCAGGGAGTCTGTTCAGTGATTGAGGAAAAACATTGTAAAGTTTTCGATTACTTTTGTCAACGTTTGGTCAACCCGACACCTGGCTCTCCTGACCTGACTGGTGGATGTATTATTCCCGGCTTTCTTGACCCCATTAGAACTTGTGACGATTAGAACTATTGCCAATTAGAAGAGCCCATTAGAATTATTACCCATTATGAGGGCCCATTATAGGGGCCCATGAGAATTACTACCCATTAGAAAGGCCCATTAGAATTATTACCTATTATAAGTGCCTAGTAGAAGTATTACCCATTATTAGGGCCCATTATAAATAGCACCCATTGAAATTAGACCCCATTAGAACTAGTACCCATTAGAAGACCCCATTAGAACTAGTACCCATTAGAAGACCCCATTAGAACTAGTACCCATTAGAAGACCCCATTAGAACTACTGGTACCCATTAGAAGACCCCATTAGAACTAGTACCCATTAGAAGACCCCATTAGAACTAGTACCCATTAGAAGGGGCACATTTTACCATTATGAGGGGTCCATTTTACACATTATGAGGAGGGACGCATTGTACCCATTAGCAGTGCCCATTGTACCCATTAGCAGTGCCCATTAGAACCCAGGGTACATATAATCCACGCTGGTTAAGGAGTTCTTAATAATACCTGTTAATTAAGCTCAGGTGAGGGTAATTAAGGTGACCGATGTCGTCCACTGCTTTCATTAGGTGAAGTCAACACGGTGTTAATGACCCTATCCCGTGAATGAAGGGATTAGTCCGCTGTGTGAATGAAGGAAGGGGTATTTGTGCACTGGGTGAAGGAATGAATGAAGTGTTTTTTTAGGAATGAATGATTGAATTAAGGAGCTTTTTACACAATAATAATAATAATAATAACAATAATAATAATAATAATAATAATAATAATATAATAATAATAACTACAACAACAAAAACAACAACAGCAATAATAATAATAATAATAATAGTAATAATAATAATAATAATAATAATAATAATAATAATAATAATAATACAACAACAAAAACAACAATAATAAAAATAATAATAATAATATAAGATAGTTCATAATATATCACGTTATAGCTTCACAAAACTCTACGCTAACTCCCTAATTGCATTTATTTTCAGCGACACAGGTAAAAATATACACTTTTATGTATATAGTTTTAGACCTGTGTGTATGTGTGTTTCTGTCTGTCTGTCTGTGTGTATTTATCTCTGTCTGTCTGTATGTACGTGTGTGTGTGTGTGTGTGTGTGTGTGTGTGTGTGTGTGTGTGGTGATCTATGAAGAGAAATTATCATCAGGTGCAGCTTTAAATTAGTAAAGGTGACGACCTGAATTTTTTATCATCTCTCCCCCTTCCCCTTCCTCCTTCCACTCCTCCTCCTCTTCCCTTCACCCCTTCCTCCCTCCCTCCCTCCCCCTTCCATAATAATGAATTCACTATATATAAAAAAATACCCTTAAATATTTTCTATTTCGTTATACGTTATGGCCAACTTAACAGCAAAATCGTTAATACCATAAACAACAACTTACGTACTACGAAAAACTTATAACGAACTCTATAGCAAGACGGCCACTCAGATATGCAAATACGGTTGATGACGGCATAAAAGCGAACGAAATTCCTATAGCGAACGAAATTCTTATAACGAAGTGTTGTAAGTTATCCGTATCTCATATAACGTCTTAACTGGTAGCGTCTTATTGGTTACTCTGAAGCTTTTTATTCGTTAATACACAGGAGAAAGTTTTATGGAGTGAAAGTTTCGTCAGGTAATGTGTTTCTGATAATGAAAGGCAGGTGTGTAAGTCTCTCATTTTTTCTCACTTTCTCTCTTAACTCTCTCTTTCACTTTCTCTCTCCGCGTTGTTTGTATTCCTTGGTTATCTCCCTCATTCTCGTCCTCCCTCACTTACTCACTCTCCCACACTCTCCCTCACTCCCCCCACTCCCTTACTCTCCCATTCTCCCCAACTCTCCCTCCTCCCCCACTCCCCACTCCCCCATTCCTCCCCACTCTCCCACACTCTCTCTCTCCCTCATTCTCCCCACATTCTCCCCCTCTCCCCCCACTCCCTCCTCCCCCCTCCCCACTCCCCATTCCCCCTCCTCCTCCTGGCCTTAGAAATTGCAGTTCTAACTTCTGAACAGACAATCTTACTCAAGACCTTAACTGAGTGAGAGAGAGTGAGAGAGAGAGAGAGAGAGAGAGAGCAGGATGGACGTAGCACCAATCATAACAAAACAGTCCTTTTGCATTTACTCGAGAGATATAGAGCGTCCTAATGATTCTCTCTCTCTCTCTCTCTCTCTCTCTCTCTCTCTCTCTCAGGAAGTTTAACCTGGGAACGGGAGAAACAGACTTAGGGAAGGGCAATAAATCAGAAGGGGAAGGGGCAATGAGTCAAAAATAAGGGCAAGAAGTCAGTTAAAAACAAGTTGGTAAGAAATCAAGAGTCAGGTAAGGGCAGGAAGTCAGTTAAGGGCAAGTAGTCAAGAGGTCAGGTAAGGCAAGAAGTCAGTTAAGGGCAAGTAGGCAAGGAGTCAAGTAAGGACAAGTGGGCAAGGAGTCAGGTAGGGCAATTGGGGGTTGAGTGAAAGTGGGCAAGGTGTCAGGTGGGGTAAAATTCGAGAGTCAGGTAGGGCAAGTGGGCAAGGAGTCAGGTAAGGGCAATTGGGCAAGGAGTCAAGTAAGGGCAAGTGGGCAAGAGGATGGTTCTAAAAGCTTACACAGAACAAAGTCAAGAATTCTCAAGATTTTTGTCTCACGCGAGCAATAAAGACGAGGCTAATAAAGTCGACGGAAGGAAGAGGAGAGAAAGAGAAGGAGGGAGAGGGCAGGAGGAAGGAGAGGGAGGGAAGGAGGGTGGAAGAGAAGGGAGGAGGAAGAGGGGGAGAGGAGGAGAGAAAGAGGAGGATGGAAGGGGAGGAAGGAGAGGAAGGGGAGGGAAGGAAGGTGAGAAGAGGAGGGAGAGAAGGAGGAGGAAGGAGGGAGGGAGGAGGTGGAAGAGAAGAAGAGGGAGGGAAGAGGAGAGAGAGAAGAGGGGAGAGAAAGGGAGGAAGGAAGGAGGGAGGAAGGGAGAGGGTGGAAGAGAAGGGAGGAGGAGAGGAGGGAGGGGAAGAGGAGGAAGAGGAAGAGGAGAGGAAGGAAGGAGGAAGGAGGGAGGGAAGGAAGAAGGAGGGAAGGATGGAGGAGAGGAGGGAAGGAAGGGGAGGGAGGAGGAGAGAATGAATTGGTGGGAGTGGGTGGAGGATGGGTAGGAGGGAGTAGAGGAGGTAGGAGGAAGAGTGGAAGAGGGACGGAAGGAATAGGTGGGAGAGAGGGAATAGGAAGATGTGTGAGGAGGAGGGTGAGATAGGGATCGTATTGGGAAGCTGGGAAGGGAAGGGAAGAAGAGGAGAATTGGAGAGAGAGTTTCTTCACAAATTCTTATCTCATATATACTGTACGCTGCCGGGTGTATGTATGTATGTATGTATGTGTATGTATGTATGTATGTATGTTTCGTTTTTTTTTTTTTTTTGTATTTCTGCTTTAACTCGACCTCCCTCCTCCCTCCTCCCTCCTCCCTCCTCCCTCCTCCTCTCCTCCTCCTCCTCTTCCTCTCTCCTCCTTCCTCCTCCTCCTCCTCCTCTCCTCCTCCTCCTCCTCCTCCTCCTCCTCCTCCTCCTCCTCCTCCTCCTCCTCCTCCTTCCTCCTCCTCCTCCTCTCCTCCTCCTCCTCCTCTCCTCCCTCCTCCTCCTCCTCCTCCTCCTCCTCCTCCTCCTCCTCCTCCTCCTCTCCTCCTCCTCCTCCTCCTCCTCCTCCTCCTCCTCCTCCTCCTCCTCCTCCTCTCCTCCTCTCCTCCTCCTTCCTCCTCTCCTCCTCTCCTCCTCCTCCTCCTCCTTCTCCTCCTCCTCCTTCTTCTTATACTCTTCCTGTTTCCTACTTTCCTCCTTTCAATCGTCTGCGTCAAGACCCACGAAAACTCCTTAAAAAAAGACCCGGAACAAATGCCAGACCTTTCAATCACCTTTCATAAGGTATTTAAAGACTCAAGATGCTCGGCCCCCCCAAAAAGACTCCCAAAAGATCCTCAAAAGACTCCCCAAAGACCCCCAAAACACCCCCAAAAAATAAAGTTAACGGGAATAAGTGCAGTGACCCTGGAAGTGAGGTAAAAGGGCGTATGTTACCAAGTGTCATATAGCCAGAGAGAAATGGGGAGAGAGAGAGAGAGGGAGGGTGGGGTAGGGAGGAGAGAGGGGGTAGGGAGTAGAGGTAGGGAGAGAGAGGGGTGAGTAGGAGTGGTTGGTTGCTCTTAATATATACATAATTAACTGAGGTAGGTGCGTAATGGTGCCTCTCCTAACTACCGCACTATACCTGTATTGATGGACTATGGGTGTGTGTGTGTGTGTGTGTGTGTGTGTGTGTGTGTGTGTGTGTGTGTGTGTGTGTGTGTGTGTGTGTGTGTGTGTGTGTGTGTGTGTGTGTGGTATTTGATGTATATATATATATGTGTGTGTATTTCTGTTAGGTGTTGGTACTGGTATGTATGTATGTATGTATGTATGTATGTATGTATGTATAAGACAGTCCCCCTACACACACACACACACACACACACAGCGTTCAATAATAGCAATTAAACCCGTAAAAATAAAAATCAGAATATATGGTAATGGAAGACTCATAACTCTGTCCCCGGAAGATAAAAAGAGTTGTGGCAGCAGTTTATGAGGGCGTCTTGCTGGCCACATATCACAAACTCTCTCGGGGCGTTTGTACGTACACCAGCTAAAACAAATATCTGGGCAGGTGGGGTCGATATGCTCCAACTATCTGGGCAGGGTCGATATGCTCCGACTATCTGGGCAGGTGGGGTCGATATGCTCCGACTATTCGGCAGGTGGGGTCGATATGCCCGTCTTCGGGTAGTTGGGGTCGATATGCTCAACTATCTGGAGTGGTGTCGATTCTCAACTATCTGGGCAGGGGTCGATATGCTCCGACTATCTGGGTAGGTGGGGTCGATATGCTCAACTATTGGGTAGAGGGTAATATGCCCGACTATTCGGCGGTGGGCGATATGCCCAACTATAGGTAGGTGTCGATATGCTCCGACTATTCTGCAGGTGGGGTCGATATACTCAAACTAGCCTGGGGGGTCGATATACTCCAACTAACTGTGCAGGTGGTCGATATTCAACTATTGTGGGGGTCGATATTTCAACTAACTGTGCGGTGGGTGTGGGGGGGTCGATATGCCAACTATCTGGGCAGGTGGGGTCGATATGCTCCAACTATTGGGTAGGTGGGGTCGATATGCTCCAACTATTGTGCAGGTGTCGATATCCCAACAACTGCAGGTGGGGTCGATATGTCTCATCTGGGCAGGTCGATATGCTATATCTGGGCAGGTGGGGTCGATATGCCCAACTATCTGGGCAGGGGTCGATATACTCCAACTATCTGCGGTGGGGGTCGATACTCCAACTAACTGTGCAGGTGGGGCGATATGCTCCAACTATCTGGGCAGGTGGGGTCGATATGCCCAACTATCTGGGCAGGTGGGGTCGATATGCTCAACTATCTGGGCAGGGGTCGATATGCTCCAACTATCTGGGCAGTGGGGTCGATATGCTCCGACTATCTGGGTAGGTGGGGTCGAGCCCAACTATCTGTAAGGTGGGGTCGATATGCTCCAACTATCTGTACAGGTGGGCGATATGCTCCAACTATCTGTGCAGGTGGGGGTCAATATGCTCCGAAATTTTACGTGTGACTAGTGACAGCCCTAATACACCAAAATTTATCGTCCATGGTCTCATATTGTTTCTCACAGATAGTTGTTTTGGCTACTGTACGTTGGTTGGTCTTGTTGTATATGAAGTTGAATTTAATAAGGACAGAGATTGTGGTTTTGGGGTGGGTTTGGTTTGTTGGGGGTGGGGTTGGTTTGATTGGGGCGGGTTGATTTGGTAGGGTAGACTCTTAATGGCTAAATAAGTCCTGTTTCTTTTTCATCATGTTAACAAAGGCTGCCTGTCACACACTCACCTCAACTGACAGGTAAAAATAGGACGCATTATTTTATTCCCTGTCTGTCTGTCTTTCTGTCTGTATTTTATTCTGTCTGTATGTCTGCTGTCTCTCTCTGTCTCTCCCTGTCTGCTGCCTCTCTGTCTCCCTGTCTCTTTCTGTCTGTCTCTTTGTCTGTCTCTCTGTCTGTCTGTCTGTTCTGTCTACAAATGCCCTGACGAAAATCTCATATCAGTTGCCACTTTCTAGGAGTTAGTGAAAGTAAAGAAAGAAAGTATTGCAGGAATTTCATAGTTGAGTGAAAGGTGAAAGAAAGTTTGAAACACTGGAGGCTTATAGTATTTAGTGAAAGTATAAAAAGTAGACACACCTAAGCTTTCTAATTAGTGAAGGTTTAGAAAGTTAGACACACCTGAGCTTTCTAATTAGTGAAGGTTTAGAAAGTTAGACACACCTAAGCTTTCTAATAAGTGAAAGTATAGAAAGTAAGACACCTGAGCTTTCTAATTAGTGAAGGTTTAGAAAATAAGAAACACCTGAATTAATACACTCTAGTGAAAGTCTATAGAGCTTTATAATATGTAGTGAAAGTATAGAAACTTTGAGAGAGAGAGAGAGAGAGAGAGAGAGAGAGAGAGAGAGAGAGAGAGAGAGAGAGAAGAGGTTTTTCAGTCAGGTGTAGTCATAGCTCTCCTTTTATCACCTGCGTACACCTGTCAACACGCACGTGACCACAAACAATACACCATTCTACTCTGCCCTCATACATACACATACACATACATACATACATACATTCATCTAAGGTAATTCTCCTCCCCTTCCCTTCCCTTTTTTTCCTTCCTTCCCTCCTCCTCACCCTTTCTCCTTCCTTCTCCCACCAGAACAAAAGCCTTTCTGCTAACACCCTTTTCCCCTTCATTTCTCCTTCCCCCTCCCCTCGATAATAGACCCCCCGCCCATGACGGTGGTAAGTTTATTGTTATATTAAGTACAGGTAACCCTGAGTATACCTGTAAATCTTAATGGTGTTCCGTCCCAGGTTAGGTTAGGTCAGGTCAGGTCAGGTCAGGTCAGGTCAGGTCAGGCCGTTAGGTTAGGTTAGGCAATAGGTCAGGTCATAGGTCAGGTCAGGCCAGGTCAGGTTAGTTAGTAGGAGTTAGGTTAGATAAAAATAACAACTACAACAACACCACCAACAATAACAACAACTACAACAACATAACAAGAAATACAACACCAACAACTAAACAACAGCTACAACTAAAACAATAACAACTACAACAACAACAACAACTACAACAACAACAACAACAACTAACAACTAACAACAACAACAACTACAACAACAACAAAACTAAACAAAAAACTACAACAACAAACAAACACAACAACAACAACTACATCACAACAACAACAACAATACTAACAACAAATAAACAACAACAACAACAACAACTACAACAACAAAGGCTAAAAAATACTCAGGTGAGGCCGCCTTCCACCACTGGTGTGATGTTGTGTTGTCACCTTGAAGACGTCTCTCTCTTCGTTCTCTAACTGTCCCTCTTACTCATCCACTCATCCTCCCACTCAACCTTCACCCATCCACTCGCCCATCCACTCACCGTCCCTCTCACTTCCCTCTCTAATGGACCGTCTCTGTGGCATTACAGGGAGATGCCACACGTTGTCTGAATACCGCGATGACGTCACGGAAGAGGAGGGGAGGGGGGGTGAGAGGAGAGAGAGAGAGAAGAGAGAGAGGGAACGTGTTGAACAAATAGTGATGAAGAGGGGAAGAGAAGGAAGGGGAAGAGGGAATAGAAGGACGAGGAGGAGGAAAGGGAGGGAAGGAAAAGTGAGAGAGAAAAGATGAAGATGAGAAAAATAAATAAGTGTATGTATGTATGTGTGTATGTATGTGTGTATGCCCTCTGTTCCACACACACACACACACACACACACACACACACACCACGATAACTAACGCAAATTAGTAAAAAATTATGTTTATTGGTCACGGGCGAATAATTTATTGTTATCATCTATGGGTTGTGCACAGGAGGGGGAGGGTACGACTGTGTTTTATTTCGTTTCGTTAATTTCGGAAATAATGGGACAGGTCAGGTATAGTTACAGGTCGAGTTAGAGTTACAGGTACAGGTAGAGTTATGGGTACAGGTAGTTATGGGTACAGGTAGCGGGGTACAGGTAGTTATGCAGGTAGAGTAGGGGTACAGGTAGAGTTATGGGTACAGGTAGTTGGTGGGTACAGGTAGAGTTACAAGGTAGAGTTACGGTGCAGGTAGAGTTACTGGGTACAGGTAGAGCATGGGCAGGTAGAGTTACGGGTGCAGGTAGAGTTACGGGTACAGGTAGAGTTACAGGTACAGGTAGAGATGCTATTACAGGTACAGACTTAAACACAGGTAGTACAGGTAGGTTCGTTAGGGGAAATGTGGCTATTAATTACCCAGGTGTGTGTGGTGTGTGTGTGTGTGTGTGTGTGTGGATATTGTTTAAAGAGATTATTTACTTGTGGAACTCTCTCCTGTCTCTGTAGGTAGATAAACACACACACACACACACACACACACACACACACACAAAAATAAAACTGGGACAAAATTGGGCTCTAAATGGGTCTTTCCGCGGTCCGTTTACGATCAGCTGTTTTAGACGAGGAGAGGGAACAGGACCATCCCCCCCTCCCCTGTTCTCCTCTCTCTCCCCTCCGTCTCCAAACCACAGGTCTTATACTACCATGGTGAAGAGAGGGGCAGACCATTAGAGGAGGAGACTTACCTACACACAACATGAGCTAAACACGTTCTCATCACACCATCTGTGACCCAAGCTATTGACCCTTCGTGCTATGACACAATCAACTCCTCAGGGAATATAAAGGGAATCGTTACACTTTTATTATTGCAACATTGCATAAGTTATTTTCTCCCCTTCAAGTATCAGGCAATAGTTCACTCGTTATGTTGCATTACTTGATCGTAAAGACTTGGCAATATTGCAAAGTCAGGGGTATTGTAAGTTGTGTATTGTTAAATTATTGTAATAGCGTGTAAAATACTTTGTTAAAATAGGTATTGCAATGGTGTATTGGTTGCCTTGCAATTTGTTATGAGTAATGTTGCAATGTTATGTTGTGGGTAATGTATAATTTTGCAGAGTTGATGATATTGCAAGGAAGAAATGGTCTTAATTTATTGCAACACAACACAACACAACATAACTCAACGTAACACAGCACAACCCTACCCAAACCAACACACCACACCACACCACAATACACCACACCACGCCAAACCACACCACACCACACACCACGCCAAACCACACCCCACCACACACCACACCACTCCACTCCACACACCATACCACACCCACACACCATACCACACCCACA
This sequence comes from Homarus americanus, assembly GCF_018991925.1. Classification (NCBI taxonomy): domain Eukaryota; kingdom Metazoa; phylum Arthropoda; class Malacostraca; order Decapoda; family Nephropidae; genus Homarus; species Homarus americanus. The sequence goes on from NW_024739414.1 coordinate 18,365, forward strand.
CACACCAAACCACACACACCACACACCACACCACACACCACACTACACCACGCCACACCACACTATAACACACCACACCACACCACAGTTTCCTGTAATAGAATTTGTCGTAGTTCGTTACTATGACTGCAATAATTAGCAATAAACACTGGGGAAACATTGCAACATTGTCAAATACTAAATGTTTATTGTTACATTCCTGCAACATTGCCAAAGGGAGTTTCCTCGAACGGATCTTGCATTGATTTATAAGTACTGGTTAGGTTAGGTTAGGTTAGGTTAGGTTAGGTTAGGTTAGGTTGGCCATGTATTAGTAGGAACATGCCACCCATTACGTGTTGAATGTTATTTGCTTGCAACATTGCATAGGATATTTTCACTCTAACAGACGATGCAATAGTACACATGCAACATTGTAATAATTGACCGTGAAGAGTGAAGAATGTTGCAAAATTTAAACATCTATTTTCACAGATGATTGCAATACTTTACTAGCTATGTTGCAATATTTGGTTCATGAATAGTGAAGAACATTGCAACATTCTATTTTTTTGCAACATTATGCATTGTATTTTCACCATAACACACCCTACAATACCTCACTATCAATATTGCTCACTGTACCCTCACCATAACGCGTCCACAATACCTCACTATCAACAATGCTGTAATTGGTCGTTAGTAGTGTACAATATCACCTGTAATTCATAACTGTCAGTGTATTAGCGTCAGTGTATACCGGTCAGGACTCATCAGCGTCATACAGTGTCATACAGTGTCATACAATATCATACAACGTCATACAGCGTCTGGTGTCTCATAAATTACCAAGTTCTGTAATACTCTCAGTTCATTAACATATATACAGTTTATATTACGGTGGTGTAATTGGGTCTATCTATCAGGCGATTTATCTATCGTGTTGGGGGGGGGGTTGGGTTGCGTCAGTTTGCTCTATGGATGTCTAGTTTGATTATCTAATTCGCCAGTTGACTGTCAAATCAATATAATAATGATGATAATAATAACTAATAATAATAATAGTAACAGCAACAACAGCAATCACAACAACAATAACAACAAAAACAACAACCACCACCCCTACCACAACAACAACAACAACAACAACCACCACCCCTACCACAACAACAACAACCACCAACCACCACCCCTACCACAACAACCTCACACCAACTCTACCACAACAACAACAACAACCACCACCTCACCCCTTACCACAAACAACCACCACCAATTCTACCACAACAACCACCACAAACTCACCAATTCCACCACAACAACCAATTACCCCTACCACAACAACAACAACAACCACCACCCCTAATATTAACAAATCAACCACCACAACCATTCACCCCTACCAATAACAACAAAAACAACAACAACTGATCATCTCCTCAATTGTATTACCAACAACCACAATGACTCCCTTACCATTAACAATGAATCAATCAACCATAAATGTACAACTATGTATTTTGTCTTCTTTCTATTTTTTTGGTATTTCTTGTATTTTTTATATTAAGCTTATTTTGTTTATGATATATTCTCTCTCTCCATTGTGTTTCGTTATTCTAATGTCTCTTATTCTCTCTTTATTACAGGTAAGTACAGAGACAGACAGGAGAAACAGCAACTAGAAGAGGAGGTAATCATCCCCCCTCCCTCACCTGCTATGTAAGAGTGGAGTTTGCACCTCAAATTTTGGGTCAATTTATCCATAGTGATTTTTTTTTTGGAGGGGAAGGAGAAAATTTTAAGTTGTGCCTAAAAAATTGAAGAAAAAAATCGAAAATAGGGTGTTTATCTCTGGAAATTGATTGTTTGCGCTGGAAATTGATTGTTTGAGCTGGAAATATGTTGCTTGCACTGGAAATAAATTTTTGGCGCTGGAAATTGATTGTTTGCGCTGGATTGTTTGAGTTAGAAATATGTTGCTTGCGCTGGAAATAAATTTTTGGCGCTGGAAATTGATTGTTTGCGCTGGAAATAAATTTTTGGCGCTGGAAATTGATTGTTTGCGCTGGAAATTGATTGTTTGCGCTGGAAATTGATTGTTTGCGCTGGAAATTGATTGTTTGCGCTAGAAATATGTTGTTTGCGCTGGAAATAAATTTTTGACACTGGAAATCGACTGCTTGCTCTAGAAATATGTTGTTTGCGCTGGAAATAAATTTTTGGCGCTGGAAATGTGTTGTTTGCGATGGAAATAGATGATTTACAATAAGAATAATTCCTCTGTTTGCATAATACCTCATTGTTGGCACCAAAAATCCCCTTGTTTACGCCAACATTAATTTATATCGCCAAAAAATATTTGTTTATTCCCGTCCTCGTCAGCGATCTGTTGTTTACGTCAGATGTTTATTGTTTGCATAAAGAATCGGTTTGTTTATATCCAAGAGTGAAGGGTTTGCACGGGCCAATCATTACCTCTCATCACACCTGCCATTAAATCTAATTGGCTCAGGCGGGACACGTGTCAGTTCAGGTCAATCTTGTTTAATCCTGGCCAAGAATAACCCTCTCCCCCCCCCTCCCCCCCCTGACCTAACTTAATCTAACTTGACCTAATTTAACTTAACCTAATCTAACTTAACTAACCTAACCAATGTTTTTTTTCCCAAACAATTTTATCATTATAGAATCGGTTATCGTAATGTTACAATACACTTAAAAAATATCGTTCCAATGAAAAGTGTCCCAATGAAATGTATCCCAATGAAATGTGTCCCAGTGAAATGTCCCAATGAAATGTGTCCCAATAGAATGTGTCCCAATATATAGGTCATCCCCATTAGGCAGTGTCCCAATGTAATTAATTCTAACGTGACCTCATTTGACCCAAAACAATGATCGTACGTCCGTCAGTGCTTACCTAATGGCACCAAATTGACCACCTCCCCACTTCAAAAGTCTCTACGTGAAAAACTCATCATTATCTAATCAGTTAGTCAGTTACAAGGGAAAGAGAGAGAGAGAGGGGGGGGTTAGGACACGACATTAAGACAGTCAAGAAAATAAACCAAAATGGGAAAAATTGGGATAAAATTGGGGAAAACCTGGGGTAAAATTGGGGTAAAATTGCAACTCATGAACAGGAAAAATATGAGTTGTCGCTGGTCTGGGTAAATGACACCCCACCCCATCTCTACTATCAGCCTTCACCCCCACCCACCTCACCCTCCCCACGTGCGTTTGTTTACATCACACGCTGATAGGTCCCACGTACTTGCTTACACTCTCTCATCAGCTGAGAGGTCCACACTGTAAATATTGTCGACTGTATTTTTAAATGAGAAATTGAAGAGTGTTGTAACTTTGTGTGTGTGTGTGTGTGTGTGTGTGTGTGTGTGTGTGTTTTTCCTGTCATTGTAAATAATTGTATACGGAATTGTAGTTTTCATCAGTCTCTTCCTAGACAGACAGACAGACAGACAGACAGACAACAATTGAACCCACACAACCTACCCTAAAAACACCAATGGAAAAAGGTTTCAAGACATTGGTACAAAAGAACCCTTCCCACTGTTACCAGAACCGCCTGGCAGTTATACCTTGGGTGGGACCTGGGAGACATTGTGTTAGGGGCCCCCTCTCACCATCGCCTCTGTCCCTTGTCTGCCTCTGTTGGCTATACTGATTAAACTGACAGGGTTGTATTTATAGGCACAGCTGGTCAGTATTTGGGACGATGGTTTGAGTTTTAATATGTTTATATATTGTGTGGAATAAGGTGTTGAATGTGTGTGTGAGTCATTACTGCCCAGGTTAATGACGCCAAGTTACACCTTAATTAACCCCTCCCCCTCCCTTTCCCTTCCTTCTCCACCTCTCTCCTCCCCTTTCCTCCCCCTTCCTCTACCCTCTCCTCCCCCCTTCCTCTACCCCCCCCTTCCCTCACCCCTTCCCCTTCTACCTCCGCTTCTCTACCCCCATCCTCCCTTCCTCACCCCCTCTACCCTCCCTTCTACTCCTTCACTTTCCTCTACCCCTCTCTACCTCCCCCCCTCCCCTTTGATCATCACACCTCAAAACTCATTAGTTAGTTTGTACTCCCTAACAACGGTGTGGTGGGATTAGTACAGGTCGTTGCCCCAGTACTGTGGGGCCCGGTACTGTGGGGCCTGCACTAGTGGGGCCCGGTACTAGTGGGGCCCAGGACTTGGACCTCACCGTGTTCTTGTAGTGTCTTGCTTCCACCTCCTTCCTTCCTCCTCCTCCTCCTCCCTCCTCCTCCTCCTCCCTCCTCCTCCTCCTCCTCCTCCCTCCTCTTCCTCTTCCTCTTCCCTCTTCCTTCTTTCCTCACTCCTCCTCCTCCTCATCTTCCTCCTCCCTCCCCTCATCTTCCTCCCTCCTCCTCCTCTTCGTGGTTCGCTTGATCGTGTTCTTATAGTGACCATGACCCCCCAATCGCTCTTCTTTCTTCTTTTCTTCCTCCTCTTCTCCCTCTTCCTCTTCCTTCTTCTTCCCTCTGAAAACACCGATAGTAATCTTAAAAGTGAACATCAAGATCTCTCACCAGTCACCTCACCAGTCACCTCACCCCAACCTCATCCCTAATCCTCATCCCAACACACAACTTTACCCCCATCCTCGTTCCCTCACCCCTCATCTCACCCCTGACCGCCATCCTCACCCCTCACCCACCTCTATAATTCTCACCCCTATACCCCACCCTCACCGCCATCCTCAATTCTCCCTCAATTCTCACCCCCATCCTCACCCTCACCCCCTATACCCCCACCGCTATCCTCACCCCCTCACCCCATCCTCACCCTCACTCCCCTATACCTCACCGCCATCCTCACCCCTCACCCCCTATGATCTCTTTATCCATACCTTGATATCATTAACCGAATATGTCATCAATGAATATACGATGAGGTTCCGTAAATAGAGCGAGGTGTATTCGGATAACTGGAGTGAGTTTAACCGGATCGTATAATGGTTTTTTATCGGTATGTGCGGTTTAAAGGTGCCGATTATGGCGTCTTGGTCGTATTGGGGACGATGGATTTTTTTTTATTAGAGACGTGAAGGTTGAGTTATGTAGAGGATGGTCTCTCTCTCTCTCTCTCATCATCGTGTTGACCTAACATATGCTGTGTGCACTTCTACCCAGCCATGTACACGTAGGGATCATGTACACCAGGGAACCATATGTGTATGTACATCTAGTCATGTATACTGCCAAGAAGTCATATGTATCTAGGTTATGTGTAAGGAAAAGTCATGTGTGTGTGTGTGTGAGAGACTCCATATTTATGACCGACATCGATCAACCTTACACACACACACACACACACACACACACACACACACACATGACTTATGCAGGCATGTATTACAGGTGTGCCAGATAGACGTGACTCAGGTGTGTAAAATTCCAAAGGTAACGTAGTTGTTATTGAAGTGTTACCTTTGCTTTAGGAATCCTTAGCGTGGTGGCAATAAAGGTAACATTGTTTATTACCTAAGTTGCCTTTCCTAATTACCTTTCCTAATTACCTTTCCTAATTACTTTTCCTATTTACCTTTCCTAATTACCTTTCCTAATTACCTTTCCTAATTACCTTTCCTAATTACCTTTCCTAATTACCTTTCCAAATTACCTTTCCTATTTACCTTTCCTAATTACCTTTCCTATTTACCTTTCCTAATTACCTTTTCTATTTACCTTTTTAATTACCTTTCCTTAGTGTAGTGAGTACAAAGATAATATATTTATTACTTAAGTAACATCCTTTCTGCTATATTTTCCATAACATAACACGACATGACATAACATGACATGACAACGACGTAACATAACATAAAATAACATAACACGACATAACATAACGTAACATAACATAACATACTGTAACATAACAACATGACATGACATGACATAACAACATGACATGACCTGACCGGACCTAACCTCCCTCTCAGCCACCTGCCATTCTCTCACCGTATAGAAGCTGAGAGAGAGAGAGAGAGAGAGAGAGAGAGACCCTCCAACAACCATACAGACAAAATCACCATAGAATCACAGTACATTTTCACCTTAATTAACCACTGTGGTATAACATCATCTTGCCCCCTCCATTATATTCTCTCCATAAAATTCTGAAAGGAAAGGAAAAAATGTTATTAGTAAGAGTTAAAGCGGTGTGGTGATCCAACTGGCTAGGTATGGTGACCCGGCTGGTTAGGTGTGGTGACCCAGCTGGCTAGGTGTGGTGACCCGGCTGGCTAGGTGTGGTGACCCGGCTGGCTAGGTGTGGTGACCCGGCTGGCTAGGTGTGGTGACCCGGCTGGCTAGGTGTGGGACGAACCTTTACCGCTTAATAGGGACATACCTTTGCCAAGAAAACCCATTATTATTTTATTATTACATCGTTTAATAATAATAATTATAATGGTTGTCCCTCGTGTAACGAGGATGGCCGGCCCAAGGGCCACCTAGGCATGCATTTGTTTAAGGTGTAGAAGCTGTCGCTAACACAACAACCACACCCTAAGTTAACGAGCTGCATGACCCAGTGTTTAAGGTGTAGAAGCTGTCGCTAACACAACAAACATACCCTAAGTTAACGAGCTGCATGACCCAGTGTCAAGGAATAGTCCGAGAAGACCGGACAACTCGCCAACTGCACTGGCTAACCATTACCCCGGAACACGATCCACAAATCGATTAACATCCAGGTCCCTAATTACTGCCCGGAGATCGAACTCGGGTCCGCTCGCTTGAGAGGCGAGCATGCTGACCATTACACCACAGGTCGCCTTAACACACACACACACACACACACACACACACCGCCTAATAGGGACGAATCTCTCCAGGAACTCCCATAAATATTACATCACCTAATAGACACGAATCACTGTGTTGGTATGTCCTCAGGTGAGTCTCGGCTACTGCAGGCGTTTCTATGTATATTTGATCAGGAACTCCACGTGTCTTGTCGTAACTTCACCAGACAATGGAAGGTGTGTGTGTGAATTAGACGGGAAGAGACGGTGAAGTGTTTGTCTGTCTGTCTGAGCCTGTAACACATGTAATGGCTAAAGTAAATTCACTGTCACGATATCATTCCGCTCTCTACCACGAAATAAACAGTAAAAAATGATAGACAGATTGACTATAGCTTAGACAGTAATATTGTGTATTTTGTAGTGTGAAAGTCGATGACAGTCTAAGGATTTACCGAGAAATGGACGGGAAGGACGTACATACATACATACATACATACATACATACATACATACATACATACATACATACATACATACATACATACATATACACGGTCGATCAACAGCGTCTGGCAGTGATATTGTAGCGACTTCACCTTCTCTCACCTGTGCCTCACCTTTGTCTCTCACCTGTGTCTCTCACCTGTGTGTCTCTCGTTGTGTCTCTCATCTCAGTCTCTCACCCAACACCAGGTAGTTTAGTGGTCGTCAGTCGCGTATACAGTACGACCCTCTGTTGCTGTGGGGGTCGTATTTACAGCATTACAGGATCGTATTACAGAATCCCGGGGTTCGTATTTACAGCACGACCCCCTATCCTACCCCCCACCCTTCAGTAACTCTAACCACCCCTTGTTTACTCTGTTCATCGACTGTAGTAAATCGGGTTCGTTTACACAAGGTAAGCACCGGTGTATATTAAGTCAATCATTTGTTGTTTCTATAAACTTGACTTCACTTCACGGCATCTAATATACTATAGGAATAGCCGTGTGTCTGTCTGTCTGTCTGTCTGTCTGTCTGTCTGTTCTGGCCAGCCGAAACCTGGTCCCATGTCGATGGTTTCTTTAGGAAGGCATTAATTAACCATTTTATTTAAGCTGGAAAACGACGCAAGTCTACGGAATTGGCGCACCCTCATTCGCTGTACGCTGTCAGCCGGACGGCGGTTGTGCGCTAGCCAAGCACGAGCGTTCAAACTTTCACCGGGCACGAAGGGCCCGCGATCACTTGTTGTATCTAAACTGACCGTGTGTGATGGTAGTGTGTATGTGTGTGTGTACTGTGTGTGTTGTGTGTGTGTTGTGTGTGTGTATTGTGTGTGTTGTGTGTGTGTATTGTGTGTGTTGTGTGTGTGTTGTGTGTGTGTGTGTGTGTGTGTGTGTGTGTTGCGTTATGTGTGTGTGTGTATTTTTGTATATATGAATATATTGGCTGTGTATGTATGTATGTATTTATGTACACAATGCATATACATATTTATGTTTGTAAATATATACTTTAGGGAGTTACATTGACTCTAACTGTATCTAGGTGAGTACAGGAGAGAGAGAGAGAGAGAGAGAGGTTACCTGAGTCACTTGGCACACACGAACCCTCACCTCAGCGCTATTCAGAACATCGCCATCAGAATCTACTCAAGCCTTTCCGATCAAAACCCCGGACCTATCAGAGCTTATCCGAACTTCTCCCAGCTTATCCGAACCTATCCGAATTTATCCGAGCCTATCCAAAACCATACTGGACTTAACCGTACCAGTTAGGCCCCGAATTACGCCTACCGGAAGCGAATCGAACCGACCCGACTGTAAACGAAGCATTGAAACGAATCCCGAGCCGACTGTAATACACATTATATCCGCCCACGGGCCTGATCGACTCGTAGTGATTCGATCTAATGCAAACCCGGACCGGATCTTATTATGAACCTTACTGGGGCCTCTCTCTCTCTCTCTCTCTCTCTCTCTCTCTCTCTCTCTCTCTCTCTCAACTACCGTACGACAGTTAAGACAACGTTGTTTTGATATGACCATTGACCTTTGCACCAGTATAAATCACGTACCATTACACAGTTGGGTCGACCTGGGGCGCCTCGGGTTACATTCCTTAACTATATTACTAAGATTCAAATGACTAATAAATAATAATTAACTATTGTGTATATAATTTTATTTATATATATTGTGTCATATGAGAGCTGACTCCAACCCGGGTCTATTACATTTCTTCCTCGAGGTTATAACGAAGGTTTGTTATGATTGGCTGATACTTGGAGAGAGAGATTTTCATTGGCTGATACTTGGAGAGAGAGATTTTCATTGGCTGGTGATCGAGTGGGTGAGGCCAATGGGATTATTTATAGGATCTTACCTGTTCTGTATACCTGAATTACAGTATGTTCGGTGGTTTATGTATTATGGAACTGTATTTGTTGTTGAGTTTGTGTTGACTGTATTACTTTGCGTCACAGGTACAGAAAATTGGGTAAATACATAAAATATTGGAGGTTTTGATGTGAAAATTCGCCAAAAAATAAACTACCAAAATATTCTTGGATGTATTTTTTTAATTCTCTTCCATAAAAATTTGTATAAACCAGATATTTTTTAAATGTTCTGATATGATAAAATTGTTAGAAAAATAATTAAAAAAAATAATTAAATGTTTTGTAAAGTAAAAATGATAACTTAAATTTTAACTTACCAAAATAATGAATGTTTTGAAAATTAATGAGTAGAAATAATGTTTAGTCCATCAAAATGTTTAAATGTTTCTAAAAGTCAAACACGAGTGAGGGTTAAAAAAAAAACATTTGCCGACCTGAACTAAAAAACAACTTTAGTCTATCACACACACACACACACACACACACACACACACACACACACACCCTGAGTATAACCACAGCTCTATTTAGACATTAAAAACTTCTATATTATATTATTATGAGGGTAATATGGCTATGATGATGTAATATGGCTATACTGGGGCGTTATATAGACAGTCACAGCTAATTTTGACATGTTTAAGCTAATTTAGACATGTTTAAGCTAATTTAGACATGTTTAAGCCAATTTAGACATGTTTAAGCTAATTTAGACATGTTTAAGCTAATTTAGACATGTTTAAGCTAATTTTGACATGTTTAAGCTAATTCAGACATGTTTAAGCTAATTCAGACATGTTTAAGCTAATTCAGACATGTTTAAGCTAAAGCAAACATGTCTGTCTGTCTGTCTGTCAGTCTGTCTGTCTGTCTATTATTAAACGTGAACTTCCATTTAATCTTTTCTCTCTTCTTTTTTAACTCCTGGTAAAAAAAATAGGGTTTAAAACTTTTTCCTCCAAACTTTTTTTTCCCCAGTAAAGAGTCTTAGCATTGAGGGGTTTAACCTGGGAAAAAAAAGACAAAAAATATATATATATAGTTTGGACATCAGGTTTGGGAAGTTTGTATTGATAGCAGGAAGAGATGGAAGGAAGGAGGAAGAGAGAGAAAAATGATAATGAGTTGGATAAAAAAAGAGGTGATGAGGTGGAAGGAAGGAGGGTAGGGAAGAGGTGATGATGGGAAGAAGGGAGGAGGAGGAAGAAGATAAGAAGTGGTGATGATCATGATGATGGAAGAGGAATAGGAAGATGAAGAAGACCTCTCTGGCTCTCTCTCTCTCTCTCACCTGCCTTCCTTACCTCCCTTCCCTGACCTCTCTCTCTCTCTCTCCCTAAACTCTCCTTCTCCCTCACTTCCTTTTTCTCTCTCCCTCACCTACCTCCCTTTCCTCTCTCCTTCCTTCCTCCCTTACCTCACTTTTAGTCCTTTCCTCGCTTCCCCTTCTTCTTCCTTACCTCCCTTGTTTATTTAACTCCCTTCCTCTCTCACCTCCCCTCCTCCCTCACCACCCTCCCTCTCTCATCCCCCTTCCTCCCTCACCATCCCCCTTCCCTCACCTCCTCTCTCCCTCCCCTCCTCCCTCCACCACCCTCCTCTCTCACCTCCCCTCCTCCTCCACCCACCCTCCCTCTCTCATCTCCTTCCCTCACCTCCTCCTCCCCTCTCTCCCTCACCTCTGGGGAACAGGCAACATCAGTCATCAGGGTCACACAGCTTTAGCCAGATTACATGGCTCCAGGTATAATGGAGTGCAGTCATGTCCCTCAGCCTCACCCGACCTCATTTAACCTGGTTTAATCTCCACCCTACTTCTTACTCCTCCCCCTCTCCTCTCTTCCCTCTTCCTCTTCCTCTTCCTCTTCCTCCTCTCCTCCTCCTCCTCCTCCTCCTCTTCCTCTTCCTCCTCCTCCTCCTCCTCCTCCTCCTCCTCCCTCCTCCTTCTCCTCCTCCTCCCCTCTTCCCCTCCCTCCTCCTCCCTCCTCTCCTTCTCCTTCTCCTTCTCCCCCTCCTCCTTTTTCCCCTTTCCTCCTTCTCCTCTCCTCCTCTTTCCCCTCCCTCCCTCCTCCCCTCCTCTTCCTCTCTCCTCCTCTTCCCCTCCCCTCTTCCCCCTCCTCCCCTCCTCCTCCTCCTCCCTCCTCTTACCATATTATCAGTATTATATTAAAACATCTCCGCCTTAATTACCCCGCAGGGACGAAGGCATCACCTTACTTGTCGTCATTTAGGAATCTGGTTCACTTAATTCCTAATGATGTGGGCTGTCTGTGGGCTGTCTGTGTGGGTTATGTGTGGGCTGTCTGTGTGGGTTATGTGTGGGCTGTCTGTGTGGGTTATGTGTGGGCTGTCTGTGTGAGCTGTCTGTGGTATGTCTGTCAGTGGGTTAAGTCGTGACGGTGATATATGAGTCTGTCCTAACTTTAAGAAAACGGGAGATCTTCGTTGGGATTTTTACTTCTAAGGAGTAAAGGTTTGGTTTGGTTAGGTTAGGTTAGGTTAGGTTAGGTTAGGATTCTATCAGTAGGATCAGGTCTAGGTTAGGGTCTTCTCTCCCATTAAGCTTTTGTAATCTAGGTTCATACTCAAGCTTATTTTATCTATGTTCCTACGACCAAGCTTATTTTATCTAGGTTTCTACCCCCAGCTTATTTCACCTTGACTTCCCGAGCTTATTATTGTGTGTGTGTGTGTGTGTGTGTGTGTGTGATTGTTTGTGTGTTTTGTTTGTGTATGTATACTCTCACTAAGGTAAATAAAACACAAGTCTAGAGAGAGAGAGAGAGAGAGAGAGAGAGAGAGAGAGCAGCCAGCTCACCACCACCACCACACCACCACCACCACCACCACCACCACTAACACCACCCACCCACCACCACCACCACCACTAACACCACCACTTCCCTCGGACACAATATAGCAAATGTAAACAGAACTATATACCTGATAAGAGACCCATATATATATAAGAGATGTCCCGGGGTGTAAGTGCTTGTCCTGCCGCTGTCTCCTAACGCTGACGAAGTAGGCGACGTAGGTGGGGGGCAGGGGTGGGCGGTGTGGGTTAGGGGGTGAGAAACGTGGGTTGGAGTGGACTGTGGTACTGAAATTACTGCCAGTGTGTGTGTGTGTGTGTGTGTGTAAGATAGCATCACATTATTCTACCTCACTTTAATACTAAATACAATACTAAGTGAATAAATTATAAAGTAAATGAATAAATTTGTAGAAAATATTCAGTAGTTCATCTTAATGTATAAAAGAAAACATAAGGGTGAGTTTGTGGTTATTAGCAGTGTAAAAACCGCCCTAACAGTCAACCACAAGAACTAGGGGTGGAGTGGGGGTTAGGGTAGGGTGGTTAGGTCAGGTCAGGTCAGGTCAGGTAAGGTTATGTTAGGTTAGATCAGGTTGGGTTAGTTGGTGTTTAATTAGATTAGGTTTACATAAGTTAATTGTGATTAGGGTAGGTTAGGTTAGGTTAGGTTAGGTTTGGTTAGGTTAGGTTAGGTTAGGTTAGGTTAGGTTAGGTTAGGTTTGGTTAGGTTTGGTTAGGTTAGGTTAAATTTGGTTAAGTTAGATTAGGTATAAATTAGTCCCCTTTAATGTCCTTTTAAAACATTAACCTCACAAACTTTGACCAATGACACTGTGGCTGACGCTCTAACCTAACCTAACCTAACCTAACCTAACCTGACCGAACCTAACCTGACCTAACCTGACCTAACCTGACCTTCAGCCTCACAGACCTCTCTTGAAGGTTAGGTTAGGTAGAAATTATTCAGTATAGCCAAATATTACTGCTTGGTCGTATGTTATTTCTGTCCATTCCGAAACGTTACACCAGGTTAAAGAATAAAGGTCAAATTCCACTCGTCTGCGGGTATGATGTGAGCTGATTGGTCCTCTTGTATTCTGTGTGAGATTATGGTTGGTTAGGTTAGATCAGGTTAGGTTAGGTTAGTTAAAGTTCATCTTAAATTAGTGCATTAACCAATACAGGAGCGCAGTTTAAGATAAGAGCCAATCACCGTCCACCAAACCCGCATATGAGTGGGTTCTACCAAATCACCTTCCATGACTGACACACAAAACACACCTGCCTGAAATAGCGTCACACCTGTCAGCTTACCTGTTGAATATGTAAGGTGTGCAAATGTGTCCACCAGGGAGGTAGGTGTGTGTGTGGGTGTGTGTGCGTGTGTGTGTGTGTGTGTGTGTGTGTTGTCAAAGTGCAAAAAACAAAATGCAACATAAACAGAAGATAAAAATAGCAATGTAAACAACTAAACAACATAAACAAAACAGAGAGGGGGGGAGGGAGGGGAGGGGAGGGAGGGGAGGGGCAAGCAGGATGAATATGCAAATGAAACTGTGGCGTTACTCGGCAAGTTACAGGCGGATACAGTGGTAATATTCCCTGTATTTTCCTAATTAAACAACGGGTCTATTGGGAGGGGATATTTCGACCCCTCTGCCCCCTCACTCTCACACAGAGAGAGAGAGAGAGAGAGAGAGAGAGAGGGGGTCATACTTGATATTTATTTACAACTTTCCAGGGCAGACAAAGAGGACCCGACCTGACCTTTACAAACTTAACGATGTGCGTGTGACTACCAGAGGGATATGTCAATATGTGTGTGTGTGTGTGTGTGTGTGTGTGAAATTTTTGGGGATAGTTACGTGATTATGTGTTTGTTTGGTGTGTTTGAAATGCCAGGTGAGGGGGTCATTTACTACCTGACCAATCACGAAAGTTCTCTTACCTGAGCAAAAGTATTCTTAAGCAGTATAATTAATGCAGAAAGTCAATAAGCAATATCCGTTTCAGTCTGCCATCACCACACACAATACAGCAATATATTATCCATTGACTCAAACAGATAGACACAATGGCTGGATATAGAACACACACACACACACATACATACAGACAGGTAGACAAAACATACATACAGACACACACACACACACAACACACACACACACACACACCTACAGGGAGAAAACACACCTACATTAGTGTTAATTGGAGGAGAGTGTGAACCCAGGGAAGGAAGAGGAAGGAGAAGGAGGAGGGAAGAAAGAAGAGAGATAGAGAGGGGGGAAGAAATGGTAACAGGAGGAGGGGTAAGAAGAGAAGGAGGAGAACAGGAATAGGAACAGGAGGAGGAAGGGAAGAAGGAGGAGGAACAGGAGGAGGAAGGGAAGAAGGATTAGGAGGAACAGGAGGAGGAAGGGAAGAAGGAATAGGAGGAGGAGGAGATTGGTAAATGAATGAAAGAAGAATGAAGTGTAGGTGAGGTAAAAAAGTTCAGGTGAGCTAATTAGGTTACAGGTACACTTGGTAATTATGAACAAGGTGTATTACGCCCACTGCATATAATGAACGGCAGGCATTAACGAGCCTCATTATACAGATGAACGATAAGGTATAATATTAGTTATTGATCACTTGAAAGATTCATTACATAACATGACATGACGTAACATAACATGACATGACGTGACGTTAACATGATTGGTCGTAACATAACATAACATGACATGATGTAGCAAAGCATAACATGACGTGACGTGACGTGACGTAACATAACATAACATGACATGACGTAACATAACATGACATGACGTGACGTAACATAACATAACATGACATGATGTAGCATAGCATAACATGACGTAACATAACATGACATGACTTAACATGACATGACGTAACATAACATGACATGACATGACGTAACATAACATGACATGACTTAACATGACATGACGTGACGTAACATAACATGACATGACGTACATGACATGACGTGAGTAAATAACATAACATGACATGATGTACAACATAACATATACATTGAAGTGACGTACTAACATAACATGATGCGTACTAACATGATCAATATATAACCTAACCTAACCACGTTTCCTTTTCTCCTTGTGTGGAGGGGGGTGGTGAGGTTGAGGGGAATGAGGAGTTGTGGGAGGGAGGGTAGGAGGGGAGGGTGTGAGGGGTAGAGGGGGGTTAGGTGAGGAGGAGAGGGAAAAGTTCTTAATTAAATATATACAAAGTTTAAGATAAAAAAATATATAGTTTTGAATAATGTCGAAGGAGAGAGAGAGAGAGAGAGTCCAGCATATTTCCACAAACTGAACAATTAATTCTGTATCTTCCATATATTATCGTCTTTCTCATTATCGTCTATTTATTTCCTTATCTAACACACAAGTAACGTATCCCTTACCCTTTATCTCATCCCTTATCCCTTATCCCTTATCACTCACAGATACATAACCCCTGATATTGTCCCTAAGTGTGAGCGATAGTTTGTGGTATTTTTACGATCACCAATATCAAATGTTTTCTGTTTTACGATACCCAGTAGAAGTAGATCGTCTGTTTTCGATATACGATGGACGTGTTTTTTATATTATCAGACAAAGGCTTAGTAGAGTCTTTGTAGGTGTTCCTAGTGAATGGGTAGTTGTGGTGTCTTTTAGGGAGTAGTTAGATGTTGTTTGGTCATATGAGTGTGTGTAAAGGTTCTCTGTCTCTCTTTATCTCTCTCTCTCTCTCTCTCTCTCTCTCTCTCTCTCTAATATAACATAACCTACGACTAAATTGGTCATTAACTAACATTATCTAACTCGCCTATCTCTTCTTGCTGTTGTATAAAAACTAGTCTTATTTACTGCATATAAACATAATACACCCTCCTTCTTCCCCCCCTCACCTCCTCACCCTCACCCTCCCTGAAAAACAATCACTGGCTCCCATGCTATCCTCTCATTTACGCACATCGTGGTGATCAATGTTTTATGAACATTTAGGAACACAGGAGAGAGGTGGGTAAGGAGGGTAAGGAAGGAAGGGAAAAAGATGAAGGAAGGTGGGTGAAGGAGGGTGAAGGAAGGGAAGGAAAGATGAAGAAGGTGGATGGAGGAGAGAGAAGGAAGGAAAGATGAAGGAAGGTGGTGGAGGGTAAGTGAAGGAATGGAAGAGAAAGATGAAGGAAGGTAGTGGAAGGAGGGTAAGAGAAGGAAGGGAAGGAAGATGAAGGAAGGTGGTGAGGAGGGCAAGAAGGAAGGAAGGAAGATGAAGGAAGGTGTGGTGGAGGAGGGTAAGTGAAGGAAGGGAAGGGAAGATGAAGGAAGGTGGGGTGGAAGAGACGTAAGAGGAGAGAGTAAATGAAAAATGAAGGAAAATGAACGAAGGAGGAGATGAAAGAAGCAGGTGATGGAGGTGTGGAACGAGTTGGCTGTGAGAGTCGGTGTTTGAGGAGTGGGAGGTGAAGTGGAGAGAGGAGGAGTGGAGGGAGAGGAGAGGATCGTGAGATGGGAGGGGAGGAGAGGAGAAGGGGGATTGAGGGGCAGGGAGAGGAGGAAGGGCTGGTGAGAGGGGAGGGAGAGAGAGAGAGAGAGAGTTACAGGAAGAGAAAAATAAATAGGAAAGGAAGGGAGAAATATGAGGTTAAGAACAGGAGAGAGAGGCACTCACGTTCCCACATCTCGCAACACCTGTACATTTTCTCTGTGTGTGTGTGTGTGTGTGTGTGTGTTGATCTTTATTATGATATCTTGCAGAAATAACAGAGTACAGTAAGGCTCCGGTAAAAAACAGGTATAAATTACAGGTATTGATATAGGTATAGTTTACAGGTACAGACTAGGGTACAGGTTACAGGTACAGACTAGGGTACAGGTTACAGGTACAGACTAGGGTACAGGTTACAGGTACAGCCTTGGGTACAGGTTACAGGTATAGCCTGGGGTACAGGTTACAGGTATAGCCTGGGGTACAGGTTACAGGTACAGACTAGGTACAGGTTACAGGTAGCCTGGGTACAGGTAGTACAGACTAGAAGTACAGCCTGAGGGAGGTTACAGGTATAGCCTGGGGTACAGGTTACAGGTATAGCCTGGGGTACAGGTTCTCAGGTTACAGGTATAGCCTGGGGTACAGGTTACAGGTGGGTTGTAGAGGTACAGATAGGTGGTTACAGGTATAGCCTGGGGTACAGGTACAGGTATAGCCTGGGGTACAGGTTACAGTAGCCTGGGGTACAGGTTACAGGTATAGCCTAAGTGGTTACGGTATAGCCTGGGGTACAGGTTACAGGTCAAGAAGTATAGCTTGGGGTACAGGTTACAGGTATAGCCTGGGGTACAGGTTACAGGTATAGCCTGTACAGGTTACAGGTATAGCCTGGGGTACAGGTTACAGGTACAGACTAGGGTACAGGTTACAGGTACAGCCTGGGAACATAACCAGGTATTTAATTTATTTGAAAAAAAAACTAACATAAAATATTATATACTTTCCATTTTATATTTTGAATAATTTGTTGTTGAATAATTTAATTTGAACAAAAACTTTTTAATTCACCTATTTTGAACGAGAGAAAAAAGAGTTTTTATTTATTTTTTTTAACAAATTCGTAAAAAAAAATAATAGAAAAACAGTAAAAAAGAAGTTTTCAGTTATGCTTTTGTTTCGTTTGTTTTGTCTTTGTGATTTTTTTTTTTCTGAACCAAAAAAAAGTTTCATCTTCCTTTTTATTTATATTTTGGAATAGTGTTGGAGTGGAACTCGCTAAACCTTAACAACAACAACAACAACAACAACAACAACAACGAAATATCCCTCATTTCATCTCAAGTAATAACAGCTTTTAATATTTCTTCTTCATTTTCTGCTAACTAACTCTTGTCTCACCAGCCATTAGCATATACAATTGTTTGGTGACCCTGTAAAGTAATTGTGTAGTTTGGTTCCTTGTTAACGATTCGTCTTAGTTTGGTGGATGATATGATGGGTGGTAGAGCCTCTCTCTCTTCCACTACTACCACCACCACCACCACCACCACCACCACACCACCACCCACCACCACCACCACCCCCTTACCACCATTACTACCCTTTACCTACTACTACCCCTTCACCACACCTTCACCACCACCACCACCACTCCCCCCTTCAACCCCCCCACCACCCACTCCTCCTTCACTACCCCCCATTAGATGAATCCGTCAAGCCTCGGGGGATGGAAGGGGCATGAGGAGGAGGGTCAGGAAGACAATGGTAAGCCCATTAGTAGGTTCATCTCAGGGGAAAATTTTCCACGTCAGTTTGGGATGAGCGGAGAACTCACAGCAGCCAGTCTCAGCACCAAGTCTCGTGGGGACAAGAGCTGAGATATTGCACCTTTTCTCCTAAACAATAGCGTCCGTGAGAGATTCTAACAAGACTTGGTTGGGCGGTGGTGCGGGTGGGTGGGTGGGCGGTGGTTGGTTGTTGTTGATGGAAGTCTTTCAGTCAGTCAGTCAGTCTGTCAGCCAGTTGGAAGTACCTCAGCCAGGTAGTCAGAAACGTCTTAATGTAATTTACGAACTTTTAAGAATTTATCTTACATCGTAGATGTAAAAGTGATAAGGTAAGTGAGATCGTAAGTATAAAGTGACAGTAAGTTAATGACATCGTAAGTATAAAGTGACATCGTAAGTATAAAGTGACATCGTAAGTGTAAAATGAGATCGTAAGTATAAAGTGACATCGTAAGTATAAAGTGACATCGTAAGTGTAAAATGAGATCATAAGTATAAAGTGACATGGTAAGTGTAAAGTGACATCGTCAGAAACATCCTCCAGAGCTGCTAAGAATTAACTTACGATCCTTTGAGAATTTCCGACGCTGAGTTACTACGGGAAAGACTCTCTCTCTCTCTCTCTCTCTCCTCTTTACTTCTGGTTGTGTTACTGCAGTGCGTATTTATCGTAACTCTTGGGGAGGAGGGGGAGAAAGGGTAGGTGATGGGGGAGAAAGAATGGGAGAATGTGTAGGGAAAAGGTTAGGGAAGGGGGTGGAATGTGAGTGGGGAGAAGGCAAGGACCGGGGCCCATTGGAACTTGAGGAAAAGGGAGAAATTAGGTTGGAACTTGAGAAAGGGAGGAAATAAGACTGGGGCCCATTGACGGAAAGGGAATAAGACTGGGGCCATTGACTAAGAAATAGACTGGGCCTTGGAACTTAGAAAGGGAAAATAAGACTGGGCCATTGGAACTTGAGGAAAAGGGATGCAATTAAGACTGGGGCCCATTGGAACTTGAGGAAAAGGGAGGAAAGTAAGACTGGGGCCCATTGGAACTTGAGGAAAAGGGATGCAATTAAGACTGGGGCCCATTGGACTGACAGGCCTGGAGAATGAAAGACTCCCAGACATAATGTGTTGCTGGTGACGTGAGGAGGAGGAGAGGAGAGGGAGGAGGAGGGGGAGGAGGAGGAGGAGGAGGGGGGAGGAGGAGGGGGAGGAGGAAGATGAAGAGGAGGGAGGAGGAGGAGGAGGAGGAAGACACTTAGAAAGAATGTGTTGCAGCAATAATGGAGACAGTAGGAAGACAAAAGGCACTGCAGTGTGTGTGGGTGTGTGAGTGGGTGTGGGGGTGTGTGTGGGTGTGTGGGTGTGTGTGTGTGTGTCGGTGTGGGTGTGGGGTGTGTGTGGGTGTGTGTGGGTGTGTGTGTGTGTGTGTGTGTGTGTGTGTGTGGGTGTGTGGGTGTGTGGGGTGTGTGTGGGGGTGTGTGTGTGTGTGTGTGTGTGGTCTGAAATGTAGTGTGCGGAACAAGTGGTGGACTCCTTCTAGTGTGTGTGAGAGATTTACAACCTCCATACATGTGTGTACTTGTCATTAGCATTAATAAGTCGTCTCTCTCTCTCTCTCTCTCTCTCTCTCTCTTTTTTTTTTTTTTTTTTTTTTTGTTTTACTCGGTCAGATAAAATAACACAGGGATCAACTGACTTGTTTGTAAACATAAGACCACGTGATCTCCTGCCAGCAATCAACAGCACGTGCAGATCACGCATGTTGTTGTGTTAGAGTGGTGTGGTGGTGGTGTGTAGGCGTGTGATGGTGGTGTGGTAGGTGGTGTGGTGGTGGTGTGGTGGGTGGTGTGGTGGTGTGGTGGGCGGTGTGGTGGTGGTGGTGGGTGGTGTGGTGGGTGGTGTGGTGGGTGGTGTGGTGGTGGTGTGGTGGGGTGGTTGTGGTGGGTGGTGTGGTGGGTGGTGTGGTGGGTGGTGTGGTGGGTGTGGGTGATGGTGTTGTTGGTGGTGATGTGTTAAGTGTTGGTTCACACAAGTAACACCTCTGACACAGTAACACCTCTAACCACTAAGTAACACCTCTGACACACAAGTAACACCTCTGACACACAAGTAACACCTCTATAACACACAAGTAACACCTGACACTACGTACATACCTAATTGCTTTACTAATGACACAGGTAAAGGTAAAAATTTTCAGGTGTCATGATGATGTATTTTGGTTAGGTCAGGTCAGGTCAAGTTAGGCTAGGTCAGGTCAGGTCAAGTTAGGCTAGGTCAGGTCAGGTCAGGTTAGGCCGGGCCAGGTTAGAGGCTAGGTCAGGTCAAGCCAGGTTAGGCTAGGTCAGGTCAAGTCAGGTTAAGGCAGGTCAGGTTAGGCCAGGTCAGGTCAGGTCAGGTCAGGTTAGATTAAGTTAAGTTAGGTTAGATTTTTTCTATGTGATGATGAAGTGGAATATAACCTGACTTCTTCGTTCCTTCCTTCCTTCCTTCCTTCCTTCCTTCCTTCCTTCTTATCATTATATTTCATTTTCCTTCTCAATTTACATCATTCTCTACCTTCTACTCTTCTACCTTTCTCTTCCTCATCTTTCTCCTCTTCCTCGTCTTCCTCTTCCTCCTCCTCATCCTCCTTCTTGATAGTCTTCCTCCTTGATCCTCCTTCTCCTCCTTCCCGAATCTCCCTCAATCTTCCTCTGCCTCCCAACAATCTCTACCCCCTCATCTCAACCCCTCAAATACCTCTACCTCCCAGCTATCTCCCCATAACCCCTCCATCTCCCCATAACCCCTCCATCTCCCCCTACCCCTCCATCTCCCCTAACCCCTCCATCTCCCCCCTAACCTCCTCCTCCAGTCTCCCTCTTCCTCCTTCACCTCAGGTACCTCTTTCTCATCACCTACCTCTCCACCTCCCTCCTCCTCTGCCCCCCTCCCTCCCCCCCTACCTGCCTCCCAAGACTATACAAGTTACCCTCATTTTCTAACGTTTTCTTGATTATTCCCGTTTCTATGATCATCACCTGCAGTGCGTCTTTTCCCGTTATCGTATTTCTTTATTAATTTATTTATTTATCTATTGCTTTTGTTCTTGTTGTTTGGTTCTTCTTCTTTATTAATTTGTCTTCTCTCTCTCTCTCTCTCTCTCTCTCTCTCTCTCTCTCTCTCTCCTTTTCCCTCTCCCTTGAAAAAAAGTGTCTCTCAGCTGACAAAATATACAAGCCTCTCCCTCTTCCTACGTGCTCTTGTAATCGGGATTCGAACCCTTGATGCCGTATTCCAGTACTCCAGAGCTTCATTGATATTCACTCCATCTTTCCACTCCAAAACATACGACGCCACCAGATGGAATTGTGTGTTCCCATCTTTTGACTTGTGAGTGTGTGTGTGTGTGAGTAGGTGTTTGTTTTTGGGTGTATGTATTTGGATTTTTGGTGTGTGTGTGTGTGTACATATGTGTGTCTGATAATCCTATCATTTATCTATATATTTCCATCTAATAAATAATTCTTTACTCTATTTACAAAGTTATATTAAATCTGGTCTAACAAGATGATAATATTTCTTAACTTCAGTAAAAGTTAAACTAAAAAAAAAAAACTCCGTCAGTATGTTAGTCAGTTTGTCAGGTGCAGGTAAACAGAGCTTGTAGGTATGCTGGTAGCTTCCCTCTGTAAACTAATTCTACATCACTTTACAGACTGTCTTTTGTCGAGCTAAAGTTGCCTGGGGTGTGTTTATAGGTGAAGCTCTCTTAACTTTTGTGGTGTGTGTGTGTTGTGTGTGTGTGTGTGTGTGTGTGTGTGTGTGTGTGTGTGTGTGTGTGTGTGTGTTGTTCATTGTGGTGGATGTTGTGGTTAACTTGCATGGTCTCTCTCTCTCTCTCTCTCTCTCTCTCTCTCTCTCTTTTTCTGTGTTATTTCTGCGGTTTTACGACCACCTGAGAGTTATAGTTAGGACAGAGGCGCCTGCTGGGGGTGTCCTGCTGAGGGTGCCTGCTGGGGGTGTCCTGCTGGGGTGCCTCCTGAAGGTACCTGCTGGGTTATGCCTTCCTGACAGCGAGACGCTTTACGAATAATACTCTGACGTCAGGATAATTACATCTCTCCGTTATGTTAAATTGGTGTTATTTTCTTATGGTGTGGTTCTGTTCTTCTTCTTCCCCCTCCTCTTCCTCCTCCTCCTCTTCTCCCTCCTCCTCTTCCTCCTCCTCCTCCTCCTTGCTTCCTCAGCCCGTTATACATCCTACCCGAATTGTTTTCTTGCCACATAATATTTTGCTAATTCCTCTGTGCTGAGCTTCGGGGTCTGGTGGAGGAGTGGGGGGAGGGTTCTAACTTCTAAGATTTCAGGTAATTTAGGGATTTTGGTGATTCGAAACAATATGATTCGACTCCTTTTTGAATCAGTTTCGTTTCAGGATTCTGAACCCAATATACCTGAACCTTTTCTTCGTGTTTATGACAATAGGAAACAATATAATTCGAGTCTGTTGTAAATATATTCTTGTACGATAGAATATAACTCAGTTCCTATACTATGGGGGGAATTATATAGATATTTAGCTCAAGTAACCATATTGTAGTGTTCACTGTTCCTTTAGTTAGTGTTCACCAGGTACACTGTCATGAGAAACTGAGGTGGATTTAAATACTCAAAAGCTGTAATGCAAAAGGTGATTTTTCCTGTGTGTTTGACTATTATGTTTACCGAATTCACGACGTCAGCCCAGGGTGTCAGCTACATAGGCTTGGATAATAAAAAAACTAGTTACGTGTGGAAATAGGCAAATCACTAGTAATAGCACACATAACAAACCAATAGCAAAATAATCCTTCTACTAGCACTACCTCACACACATACCTATATACGGTTTCTGAAATAAACATAACCACTTAACTACCAATTAGAGAACAAGAGAACTAGCTCTTACTGTCCGGGTTCTCTTTAAGTTCTCACTGCCTCCAGCGTTCTCTCCACCTACTAGGTACGTGTTGAGCAGCAGAGGAACATAATTAACTTCAGGGTTGAGTTGTGGCGCTAAAGTTTGGACACCTGGATTTATGGTGTGTGTGTGTGTGTGTGTGTGTGTGTGTGTGTGTGTGTGTGTGTGTGTGTGTGTGTGTGTGTGTGTGTGTGTGTGTGTGTGTGTGTGTGTGTGTGTGTGTGTGTGCAAATACATCTGTTAGATTATTTTGTTTGTATACGTATTAATGCATAAGGACTGGAATGTGTATCAATAGACATACATACATACATACATACCTCCTCTATATATATCTAAACATCACTTATTACACATAAATACATATATTAAGCAATTGACTAAAATATAATGTTGTTTTTAGTAAATTCTGGAATATGTTAAATAGTTATATTGCAGGTGGATGAACAGTGAGATATCGCAGGTAAGTAGAGTTAATTAGTATCACCTGGCGTGTGTATATGTGCTCACCTGTCAGACACTCCGACACACAGATGAATATGTGTGCTTAGATCTCCCAGCAGTTGAGGGCCTGAGAGGGGGAGATGTGAAGGAGGTGAGGAGGAGGAGTCAGAGAGGAGGGAAGAATAAAGTTGAGAGGGTGGGTGTTGTGTTCAAGATGAGAGGGAGGTGAGAATGTAAGAATGAGATGCTTGAGGTGTATCAAGGTGAGAATGATTGGATTATGTATCAGAATGATTAATAAAAATATTAATAAATCATAAAACTAATTCAAAATAAGACTGTACAGCCAATAGCCAAACACCCTTATTGTAAACATCATTCCTATTGGATGACGATCAACCAATGGGATTTACTTTCAACATCACTTTGTAAACACACTCCTATTGGCTAACGATCAACCAATGGGATTTACTGGACTATCAATATCACTCTGTAAACACTCCTATTGGCTGACGATCAACCAGTGAGACGTACTAGAATATCACCATCACTTTACGCTAAACGAAACTGTTAAAACCTAAACAAAATATACATAACAAATAAACTAATCAGCAAGGAAAATTGTTTACTATACTGTACGGAGGGTAAACAAGAGATTACTAGTCGGATTATGAGATAAAGACGAGTTAACCCGATTATCCGGACTGAAGCTTCGAATCAGTCTCAGGGTAGAAATAGAGAACCTTGCTTGTAATGGGGGTAAAGTGATAGACACACACACACACACACACACTTCCAAACAGACAAACACACAAAACATACAAACAAACACGCACAAACCAACACTTAAAACACACCCCAACATCCTATCTCCCAGAATCCTCCAATTGGAACGTGTACTATCACACACACCTCCTCCATATACACACACACCCCCTCACACACACACACCTCCACACACATACACCTCCACACACACACACACCTCCAACACACACACACACACACACACACACACACCTCACCACACACACACACACACCACACACACACCTCCCACACACACACACACACACACACACACACACACACACACACACACACACCTCCCACACACAACACACACACACACACACACACACCTCACACACACACACACACCTCCCACACACACACACACACACACACACACACACACACCTCCACACACACACACACACACACACACCTCACACACACACACACACACACACACACACACACACACACCTCACACACACACACACACACACACCTCCACACACACACACACACACACACACACACACACACACACACACACACACACACACCTCCACACACACACACACACACCTCCACACACACACCTCCACACACACACACACACACACACCTCCCACACACACACACACACACACACACACACACCCACACACACACACACACACACACACACACACACACCAGGACTCGGAATGTATGTTAAGTCTTTTTCACGTGCTGCTGGTTTCCTTCCTCCTCAACGTGCAGACCTCAGGTTGCCCCATGAAATTTGGTGTGGAATTTGGTCCTTGAGATGTGTGTGTGTGTGTGTGTGTGTGTGTGTGTTGTTTAGGATATGTGTGCATGTCTTCTATGCAAGGTGTGTTTGTGTGTAAGAGAGATGAGAAAGAGTAACACACACACACACACACACACACACAAACAACAACAACAACAACAAAATTCAAACCCATTAACCTAACCTAACCTCCATTCTTTTCTTCCTCCTCAGGTAAGTACTGAAGGCACCTGGAGTCACCTGAGGGACTACCTGACTAATTAGCACTCATCAACAGGTAACGTGACGTCATGTATTAGTATAAACACCTGTGGGTCTTGTGGCGGAGGTGTTACTACACTCAGGTATGTCTTGCACGTTCACTCGTTCGATCTCTCTTGAGGGGTCAGTGATGTCTAGCCATGATCTCTGTGACTGTTGACGAGATAGAGAGAGACATAGAGAGACAGAGACATAGATAGATAGATGATAGATAGATAGATAGATAGATGAAACAAAGGGAAAGAGAAAGAGAAAAAAACAGAGAGAGAGATGAAAAGAAGATATGCGTTAGATAAATAGAGATGACCATTTGTATTCCACAGCAAAGTAATATATCAGACGTATTACTGGGAAGACCACCTGGGCTCTCTCTCTCTCTCTCTCTCTCTCTCTCTCTCTCTGTTGTTTTTAATTTTCTTTAATAAATCATTTGTTTACAAGGTCCTGTTTGCTCTCTACTAAAGTAAAAAATTGTTTGCTGTACCTTAGTCTTTCATCAACACAAAATTGTTTACAAATTATTAATACCGGGAGTTGTTTACACAGTGTTAATATCAATTGTTTACACTGTATGGGTACAAGTTGTTTGCTCAGCGTTAACCTTTGTCTGCCTGTATATTAAACCGTGTTGTTTATCCCGCAGTGCCTGAGGTGAGACAGAGGCAGACCATCGTCAGGCTTAACTTACAATAGTGTGGAAGGTAAGCCAGGCGTTGGTGATTGCTCGTGCTAGCGTTGTTTTCACGGCACTGGGTCAAAGAGACTAGTTTAGCTGGAGTCTGGGAGGGAGGTGAGGAGGGTTGGTATATTTGATCCATTTGTTTGTTTGTTTTTATTTGTATTTGTTTGTCTGTTTATTTGTTACTTTGTTTGTTTGTTTGGTTGTTTGTTTGTTGATCCTCTCACCTCTCCTCTGATCACTCTCTTCTTTTCCCCAACTCTCTCCACTTCACCCACCCCACCTCACCACCTCACCCCACCTCACCTCCCATCCACCCCCCCACCCCACCCTCACCTCCCATCCACCCCCCCCCCCCCCCCCTCCCTCCCATCCACCCCACCCACCCTCCCACCTCCCACCCACCCCTCACCCCACCCACCTCCACCCACCCACCCCTCTCACCCACCCCACCCACCCCTCACCAGCTCACAAATTTCACCATTATAAATCATCATCTTTGTCCCACCTCCTTTAATATCGTCCCCCAGCCGTTAAAACACTGGTGTCAGGTGTAGCTGTGATTCATCCAGTGGACCTCAGTCCTAATGGGCCCCAGGTCTAGCGGGCTCCAGGATTAATGGGCCCCAGGATTAATGGGCCCCAGGATTAATGAGCCCTAGTTATAATGGGCCCCACTTCTGCGGGCTCCAGGTCTACTGGGCCCCAGGATTAACGGGCCCGAGTTCTAATGGACCGGGTCTAATGGGCCCCAGGATTAATGGGCCCATGATTAATGGGCCCCAGGATTAATGGCGGTCTAATGGGCCGGTTAATGGGCCCCAGGATTGATGGACCCCAGGATTAATGGGCCCCAGGATTAATGGGCTGCTAATGGGCCCCAGGATTAATGGACAGTATGGCCCAGGATTAATGGGCCCCAGGATTAATGGGCCCCAAGCCTAATGGGCCCCAGGAGTAATAGGTATACAATACTTATTTTTACTTATTTAGATGTACTTATTTCTACTTATTTAACCTTACTTTTTTTTTTACTTATTTTCATTCCCAAAATGTAGCTATGAAGTTCCGTCTGGCGTAACGAACGAACGTCTGGAATTGCTTCCTAAACGCCAGGCTCTGTTGATCGCTCGTGGTGGCATTGTTTATATAGTGGGCGGTGGTGAGACTCCATATTTCGTGTCGTGTGTCGTCAGTGAGGGTAATTAGGCGCTGGGAGGTAGTTATCTATCATCATTAGGATGGTAATGGGTCGTTAGGCGGAGCTACAAGGGTCGCTGTATCCGTCAAGTGGCTGAGTAGTGATTTGGTAGAACCCACGCATATGAGGGCATGGCTTGCTTTCATTGGCTCTCGTTCACTGTGACGTCAAACAGTGACCTTCCTTAATCACCCTTGACCTACTGTACATGTTAGAGTTGGTTTAATGTTTTGTAACCTAACCTAACCTAACCTAACCTAACCTTACGTTGTCAAATAATATCTAAGACGTTTCCAGATGTCAGCTGTAATAAAAACGCGTCATAAGTCAGGACAATCTATCAGCTGTTGTCAGGAGGCGGTAGAGTTAGTCAGGTGTCAGCTGTTGTCAGGAGGCGGGAGAGTTAGTCAGGTGTCAGCTGTTGTCAGGAAGTAGGAAATTGTGTCAGGCGTCAGCTGTCAGAGGTAGCTACACCGTGAAGAACCGTCGCTGTCAGTACGTGCCGTCAGTTGTTGTCAGAAGATATTACTAAACTGTCAGGAGTTTTCAGTTGTCAGCAGGATGAGGATCGGGGTGATGGTGATGTTGATAGTGATGGTTGTTGTTGTTGTCTGTTGTTATTGTAATTACCCCTCCCCCCCTCCCTTTCCTTCTCCCCTTCTCCTCCCTCCTCTCCCTTTCCTTCCCTCCTCCTTCTCCCCCACCCTCTCCTTTCCTTCCCCCCTCCTCCTCCCCTCCCTCTCCCTTTCCTTCCCCCTCCTCCTCCCCCTCCCTTTTCCCTTCTTCCACCCCTCCTCTCCTCCCCCTTCTTCCCCAACTCTCCCCTCTTTCCCTCACACCTCTTCAAACTTCCTCCCCGATGTCCGATTCCAATAAAATATCGGTCTTTAATAGTTTTCAAAGTGTAAACAGAAGATTGTATCATACCTCGACATATATACGATATTATGGGTATGTTAGTATATCTTTGTGCTTGTGGGTATCTGGGTATATTCTTGCTTCGTGGCACCCAGGAATAAAGGCCATGGCACCCAGGGATAAAAGGCCTTGGCACCCAGTTGTGGAGAGTTGAGAGATTATTAATGGAATTTGATGGCAAGTTTAGAGAGACGCGCCATTAAGGTGTGGTGATGTGGTGTAGTGTGGTGGTGATGGTGTGGTGTGGTGGTGTGGTGGTGTGGTGGTGAAAAGGTAGAAGTAGCATACATACATACATACATACTTACATACATACTTACATACATACATACATACATACATACACCCTCTCATGCATGTGCCACACTGATGAATAATACATAAACAAATAAATTATTCAACAAGCAATTAGGGTCATTTCCGGACCATGACACGCCCTCTTGAGTTATTCATGATGACGTAATTTACTGAGTCATTGTAAGTGAGTAATTAGTTTAAGTGAATAATTAGTGTAAGTGAATAATTAAAGTGAATAATTAGTTTAAGTGAATAATTAGTTTAAGTGAATAATTAGTTTAAGTGAATAATTAGTTTAAGTGGATAATTAGTTTAAGTGGATAATTAGTTTAAGTGGATAATTAGTTTAAGTGGATAATTAGTCCAGTCATAAGCGGCTACATCATTCATTAGTTTAAGTTCTGGTTAAGTGAGTCTTGAGAATTTGTTAAGTTGTTTGGGATAATGTAAGTAGAGATAGGTGTAAACAGAACAGGTGAGGTGGTGTAAACAATCAGTTGAGGGGTGCAAACAATCAGATGAGGGGTATAAACAATCAGATGAGGGGTGCAAACAATCAGATGAGGGGTGCAAACAATCAGATGAGGGGTGCAAACAATCAGATGAGGGGTGCAAACAATCAGATGAGGGGTGCAAACAATCAGATGACAGGTGTAAACAATCAGATGACAGGTGTAAACAAAACAGATATAAACAAAGAAAGAAAAATAGAATAAAAAAGTAAGACAAAATAATTTTTACGAACGTTGTAAACAAACAAACATATAAGCAAACAATATACACAAACAACTTTTAAATGAGAAAATCTTCAACTTGTCGACATTAAGGAATTTTCTGGTTCGGTTAGGTTAGGTTAGGTGAATTTAAAGTAATTATTGGCTGAGAACAGTTTAGTGGCTAATTAGAATCGCGTTTGAGTGTGTGTGTGTGTGTGTGTGTGTGTGTGTGTGTGTGTGTGTGTGTGTGTGTGTGTGTGTGTGTGTGTGTGTGTGTGTGTGTGTGTGTGTGTGTGAAGTCCACTCATGACAATTATCCGTCGTATGAGTGATATAACGACAATCATACCCAATTATACAGAGATAATTTGTTTCTGTTCATACGTTCATACACATTCACTTGTGCATGTTATATATACATTCATACATGGTTGAGAAGATTATGTATGTTTGTTTATATTCATATAATCATACGTAATTATACACACTAATACATATTCATACGAAATCATACACACACACACACTCTGGATGACAAGGTAGGAATTCGCTATTAATTTAGTGGTCGTGACGTGGGAAAGCACCCAATCATCTCTAAGTGCTCATGATCGGTACCTCCCCCTCATACACCTCAAATAAGACCAGGTAGGGTCCAACTCTTGGGCACATTATGCTAATTTACCGCTCGCCACCAGGTCATATAATGCTGCTCAGGTGATGGGGTGGAGAAAGCTATGTCTGTGCTTTCTCATCTTGACCTTGGTGCTTTTTTAGCTTTCTTTTTCTTTCCTGCTTTCATTTGCTTTCCATCCGTGTGCTTTCTCTTTCTACTCCTCTCGTTTTTCCCTTTCTTACGTCTTTCTCTGTTTTCTTTCCTTGCTTTCTCTCCTTCTTGTCCTTGGTGCTTTCTTTGACTTTATTCCCTTTATCTCCTCCCATGTGCTTTCTTCTATTGTTCTCATCCTTCCCTGCTTTCTCTCCATCGTAGCTCCAAGCTTTCTTTTGTTTTCTCTTCATCGTGGCTCTAAGCTTTCTTTTGCTTTCTCTCCCCCCCTTGCTTTCTTTCCTTGCTTTCTCTCCTTCGTGCCCATTGTCCCTCTGGCATGAAGTAAACGAGGGAGAGGGGATGATAAACCGGTGGATAGGAAGAGAGGAAACGAGAGAAAATGACAATAAAGAGGGGAGGTAAACAGAGGGGTGGGGGTGTTCACTTGTTGTTCTTTCTCCTCTCCTCATTTCCCTTCTCTTCATTACCTCTCGATCTCATTATCTCCTCCCCTCATTTCCCCTCCCTCTCGCAATTTCGTCTTTTTTCATTCTTTATCCCCTCGTTACGCCTTCGTTATCTTCCTCCCTCGTTTTTCATCGCATTTCCTCTTTCCCTTTTTCTTTCTGCTATGTTTCCTTCTTCCTTCATTTTACTCCCTCTTCCTTCTCTCTCTCTCTCTCTCTCTCTCTCTCTCTCTCTCTCTCTCTCTCTCTCTTGCTTACATTATCTTTTCCTTTCATTTCCTAATCCATTCATTACCCTCCCTCACCCCTCTCTCTCATTCCCCCCGTCTCTCCTTTCCTCATTTCCTCTTCCCTTCCTCCCTTCCTTCCCTCAGGCCGCCGGGATGTCCAGGTAGTGTGGCTTTACCCCTTCCACATTACACACACACACACACACACACAAAACCAATTTTTTGTCTCCCAACACCTCCCCATCACCTCCCCATCACCCCATCACCTCTCCATCACCCCATCACCTCCCCATCACCCCCATCCACTTGGTTTTCCCTCCTGATCACTGGTTTTTAAGCATCTCAGCCGACTTCCTCCCTTGGTTCTCCCTGCCTCTTCCTTCCTCTCCCCGTCTTCTTCCCTCTCCCTGCGTCTTCCTTCCTCTCCTGCGTCTTCCTCCTCTCCTGCGTCTTCCTCCCTCCCCTGCTCTTCCTCCCTCCCCTGCGTCTTCCCTCCCTCTCCCTCCTCTTCCTTCCTCTCCCTGCCTCTTCCTTCCTCTCCCTCGTCTTCCTCCCTCTCCCTGCGTCTTCCTCCCTCCCCCTGCGTCTTCCTCCCTCCCCTGCGTCTTCCTCCCTCTCCCCTGCGTCTTCCTCCCTCTCCCTGCCTCTTCCTCCCTCTCCCCTGCGTCTTCCTCCCTCTCCCTGCCTCTTCCTCCCCTCTCCCTGCCTCTTTCTCCCTCTTCCCGCCTCTTCCTCCCTCTTCCTCCTCAAGCGTCCTCTTCCCGCCCTCTTCCTCCCTCTTCCTCCTCTTCCTCTCTCTTCCCGCCTCTTCCTCCCTCTTCCCTCAAGCGTCCTC
This sequence comes from Homarus americanus, assembly GCF_018991925.1. Classification (NCBI taxonomy): domain Eukaryota; kingdom Metazoa; phylum Arthropoda; class Malacostraca; order Decapoda; family Nephropidae; genus Homarus; species Homarus americanus. The sequence goes on from NW_024739414.1 coordinate 49,965, forward strand.
CTCCCACCTCTTTCCCAAATGCCCTCCCTCCTCTCCCCCCCTCGTCTCTCCCCAGAATGGATAATGTCCTGACCACCTGGAAAGACCATGGCTGAAATACGGTCTCGGAGGGTGAGAGAAAGTGAGAGAAAGGTGTGAAGACGGATGGAGAAAGTGAGATGAAATGTGTGTGAGACAGGTAGAAGGAGAGACGGAGAAAGTGAGGCAAATAGAAAGGAGAAGAAAGTTAAAGACACAGAGAGAGAGAGAGAGATCTAAAATGATACTGCTTAAAAAATATGTCAACTCACAAAAACAAACATGAAAAACATAACTCAACAAAAACAAACATGAAAAAACATAATTCAACAAACACAAAGACAAACACCCCGTGGGTCTTGGACGGGCGTGAAATATTTCTTGTTGCGGAAAATTTACCACAAAAAAATAGGGTTTCATCAAGACCGCCAGAAGGAAAAAAAACACAAAAAGAAACAGAGTAACAAGAGAAGGTGCTTTTATGTTGTGTGTTTTTTCTCGTGTTTTATTTATATTTTCCGTGTTTTATTATGCTTTTGGGGGTGTTTTTTTTTTAGTCTTGGATTCTTTGTTTATTGATTAATCTCTCTCTCTCTCTCTCTCTCTCTCTCTCTCTCTCTCTCTCTCTCTCTCTCTCTCTCTCTCTCTCTCTCTCTCTCTCTCTCTCTCTCTCACACGCCCTCTCAACCTATCCCACGCCCACGCCCGCCCACACATTGTTCTATTTTCCAAGGCGTTTGTTTACCGTTTGATCAATAAAACAATAAAGTGTGGTAGTTTCCGCCTCTCTGGACCCCGAGGTGTTATTGGCAAGCTATTGTATAAAGGTATCGTAAGTCAATGTATTGGGATACAACAAATTGATTCATATGTCGATATTGGGGGTGGGGGTGTGGGGATGTCGGGGGTGGGGGTGTGGGGGTGTCGGGGTGGTGGGTATATGTGGGTTTACGTGTGTGGGTGTATGTATGTGGGTGGGTAAGTATATATGTATGTATGTGTGTGTGTGGGGAGGTATATATATATGTGTATTTATGTATGTCTATATGTATTTCTATAAACATACACAAAAATACACATAGGTAAAAAAGATCATTTTTCTCTACGTGTAACGGGGATAAAACGTAACGACCCGGTGGAGTAATTCTGACTGGACCGTAAATATAAACAGCTCTTGTGATTGGTGCATAAACCATGTCCTAACTACCGTATAAAGTGACATAACAACATAGTGTGTGTAGATGACAGCTGCCAGAGAGCATTTAAACTGACTTAATAATCTGGAATGTAAAATAAATGACAGCTGACCGTGTGTGTGTGTGTGTGTGTGTGTGTGTGTGTGTGTGTGTGTGTGTGTGTGTGTGTGTGTGTGTGTGTGTGTGTGTGTGTGTGTGTGTGTGTGTGTGTATAAAACAAGTCAGAATACACAGAGAAAGAGTCGCCTGCATATGTGTACGAATAAGCGCACACAACACGGAGATGTACACGGAAGGCAAGTACACACAGAGCACAAAGCCGTGTACACTCGGTATTAAAGCGCGTGTACGTGACAAAGAATGGATGTACCAGAGCGGCTGTGTGTACATAGCTGCAGGGTGTGAGACAACAGCCACACATCCTCCCCTCTGCCCCCCCCTCCCCTCTGCCCCCTCTGCCCCCCCCCCCCTCTGCCCCTCCCCTCTTCCCTCTCTTCTCTCCCCCACTTCTCTCTTTCTCCCCTCCCCCACTTCTCTCCCCTCCCCTCTCCTCTCCCCTCCCCTCTCCCCTCTCCTCTCCATTGTCCTCTCTCCTCATCCTCTCCCCTCCCCTCCCCTACCCTCCCTCCTTCTACCTCCCTCTCCCCTCCCTCTTCCTTCCTCCACCTCCTCCTTTCTGCCCTCCTCCTCCTTCCCCTCTCCTTCCCCTTACTCTCCTCCCCTCCCTCCTCTCTCCTCCTCCTCCTCCTTCCTGCCCTCCCTCCTCCTCCTCCTTCCTCCTCTCCTCCTCCTCCTCCCCTCCTCCCCTCCTCCTCCCCTGCCCTCCCTCCTCCTACCTCCTACCTCCTCTCACCCCTCCCTCCTCCTTCTCTCCCCTCTTCCTCCTCCCCATCTCCTTCCTTCCCTTTACTGGGTTTAAATATGGCCCTAAAAATCATCAAGACTATAATGTTCTCTTAAGGTCGAGGGAGGAGTTTTCCTTCTACTTTCTTTTAACTTTGGCGATAATTTCACTGACTTTCTTTTTTAACTACTGTTTCTTTTGTGTACTTTCTTTGAGTTAAATCCTTGACTTTCTTTAACTTTCTGTAACTTTCGATTTTTTTTCATTTGTATAGACTTTGTTTCTATATACTTTCTCTCACTTCTGTATACTTTCTCTTACTTATGTATACTTTCTCACTATTGCTCTCTCACTCATATATACTTTCTCTCACTCATATATACTTTCTCTCACTCATATATACTTTCTCTCACTCATATATACTTTCTCCACTCCTATTATATCTTTCTCTCACTCATTATATACTTCTCTCACTCATATATACTTTCTCACATTATTTATTCTTCTCCGCCCCCTATAGGAATTAAGTCACCCACATCCCGTTTTCTATACATGACCAATATTGGGTGACATTTATCGTTCACTGCCTCACCTTTGTCTCTCCTAATTGTCCGATGAATATTGAAAATGGTGGCTGAAGTTTGGTGATATAATCGTTTGTTGTAAATATAGTGGTGTGTGTGTGTGTGTGTCTGTCTGTCTGTCTGTCTGTGTCTGTCTGTCTGTCTGTGTCTGTCTGTCTGTCTGTCTGTCTGTCTCTTGTCTGTCTGTCTGTCTGTCTGTCTGTCTGTCTGTCTGTCTGTCTGTCTGTCTTGTCTGTCTGTCTGTCTGTCTTGTCTGTCTGTCTGTCTGTCTGTCTGTCTGTCTTTCTGTCTGTCTGTCTCTAGCACATCAAACGGATACTCCCCAACACCCCTCCAACATCTCTCCTCCCCCCCCTCCCTCCCTCCCCCCATCCCCCTCCTCCTCCCCCTTCTCTCCACCATCATCAACCTCCACTGGGATCGAACCGGTGGCCTGGAAGTCAGAAGTCAGTCCACACCCCCAGCTAGACCACGGCGCGTTGCCTTGACATTTTCGTCCATATTAAGTTAGGTTACAAGAGTTGAATTGATCCCCCGAGGTAAATATCACCTGAGTATCTGTCGACCAGGTGAGAATACTACTACTACACTATTACTTCTACTACTACTAAATAAATAAATAAATAAAAGTAAAAATGAAAAATAAATGAAATAAAATGAAATGAAATAAAGATAATCCACATATTCTTTTAATTTCTCTCATTAAAAACGATAAAAATATATAACACAATTAACCCAGTTCTTCTTTATCACTACACCCCACCTCTCTCTCTCCCCGCTACTTCTCTCCCCACCACCACTACCTCTCTTCCTCTCCTTCTCTCCCTCCTCCTCTCCCACACTACCCCTCCCCTACCAACACCACCCCTCTTCTCCCCCACCACTCCACCACCCCTCTTCTTCCCCTACCCTCCCACACCTCTCCCCTCCTCCTCCCCCTCCCCACCCCCCACCCCTCCTCGATAATGGAAACTCCAAATCATTATCAATCGGAAATAAAAACAGCAAAACAAATACACAGTTCTCGAGTTCATTTCAATTTCCGATATCCGGCATAATTCCGGTATTACGGTACTTTTATCCGGATTAGCGAGGCCGGTATAAATATTGCTGGGTGATAGCTGCCGGGTATAAGTGTTATAATTACTTATGTGTGACACTTATTTTTAGATGTACCTAACCTAAGCTGACCTGACCTGACCTGACCCTAATCTAATTCATCTAACCTAGACCGACCTGACCTAATTAATCTAGCTGACCTGACTTGACTGACCTGACCTAACTAACCTGACCTGACCTAATCTAATCTAATCTAAGCTGACCTGACCTGCCTGACCTGACCTGACCTGACCTGACCTTACCTACCAACACTTAATATTAATAATATGAAAAATAGCAAAAACAAATAGTCATTAAAAGGCAATTTGACATCAGATCTGGACAGCCAATCAGCGAGCAGAATTAGATCACTTTCCGTAATTACATAGCCAATCACAGGCCAGAATTAGACTTGTACATTGTCTGTCTGTCTGTCTGTTTATGTTGCTGTCCTTGTATCTGTCTATATCTATCTATCTATCTATCTATCTATCTATCTATCTATCTATCTATCTATCTATCTATCTGTCTACATTAAACTATTCAACAACGTCTTTTTATCTACCAATCAAACTTCACCTAATCCCACACTGACCAATCAGCAGCCGAATTGAGATTGACGTGGACCAATCACCTTCCACCATTTTTTTTTTCTTTGGCAACGCGAACCAAACGTGGACCAATCACATGGGACATTTAGTTTTGACCAATGAGGAGCCACGGTGAAAGGTCAGGGTTGCCAGGTAGTGTCTTAATGCGGTATTTTGTGGTAAATTAACAAAGAATTGAATTATTTTTAGTTTGAGAAACAGACATAGATTGTGAGCGCGCACACACACACACACACACACCGTAACCACACACACACACACACACACACATACGTAACCACACACACACACACACACACACACACACATACGTAACCACACACACACACACACACACACACACACACACACGTAACCACACACACACACACATACGTAACCACACACATACACATACGTGTATATTATATGTAAGCTTATGTGTTGTATATAAGCATGTGTATATTATATGTAAATATATAAGCTTACGTGTATATTATATGAAAGCTTATGTATTTTGTATATAAGCTTATGTATATTATATGTAAGCTTATGTATTTTGTATACAAGCTTATTGTTATATATATCATATATGTAATTTTATGCGACTCAGTATATTTTAAGTTAGTGGCTTAACCATTATACATAACTCCTATATCATTATCGGCAAAATATATATTAACCTGTGTATATGTCGTGATCATTATATAACGTAAGAACCGATATAACCTTTAATTGCCGATATATAACCCCGATATATCGGTTATATAACTGAGACACAGGGAGATACTATATAAAGTTTGGTTGTGTAGTATTTATGAGGTAACCTTTAAAGGGCAGTTAGAGACAGACAGCATTGTTCAAGGTCGGTTAGTTAGTTGGTTAGTTGGTTAGTGGGTTAGTGGGTTGAGTTAGTTGGTTGGCTTAGTTATCGTTGGTTAGTTAGATTGTGGTTAGACAGACAGAGAGCACTGTCTAAGGCCAGCGACCCAGCCAGCCATTCCTTCCCTAACAAGAACAGGAAAATGTCAGACATTAAAAGTCAATAAGACTCCACCTGTGGCCTTACCTAAACTTACCTAACCTAACCTACTTCCTAACCTAACCTAACCTAACCTAACCTAACCTAACCTTACCTTCTAACCTAACCTAACCTAACTCTTACTTCCTTAACTTACCTAACCTAACTAAGATAACCTAACTAACTAACTAAACCTAAGATATCTAACCTTACCTAACCTTACTAACCTCCACTCTTTCCTACCTAACCTCTTCTTAAGATACGAGATGAGATATCTAGTCTGATTTCGGATTCATGAGACGCCAACCAAACCTTCAAGACAAGAATGATATATTGTCTCTAAAGTATTCGTATTTCTTACTGCGCCAGCCAGCCTTATGAATGCCAATCTTGACCCTCTCACTCACACATGGATGCGAGCCCTTGACCAGATCCTCGTTGACTTACTGACACACTTACTGAGAGATCATTTTTTATCTGGTCTGATTCACTCACTCACTCACTCACTCACTCACTCACTCACTCACTCACTCACTCACTGAAGAAGCTAACGCGGGTAGTTTCTGTGTGTGTGTGTGTGTGTGTGTTGTGTGTGTGTTAAGTGTAAAGGGAAGCAAGTGAGAGAATTTTATACCTGTAATTATACCTGTAACCTTATTTCTGTACCTGTACTTGAATCTACACCTGTACCTATAATTATGCACCTGTAATTAAACTATCTTTATAATACCTGTAACTGTAACTATACCTGTACCTGTAACTGTACCGGCAACCATGCACCTGTAACTGTACCTGTGCCATATATATATTAATGAAGTGGGACTCAGGTGAAAAGATACAAAGAATAAAAAAATATTACTCAGGGTAGGAATGTCAACAAATCTGACAAATAAACGGACGAGGCAGAGCTGAGTAGGTTGGCAGTGACAGACAGCGGTGAAATTTTATATCTGATATGTGTCTAACTTTCGCTTTGGGTGGGGTGGAGGGCTAAAAATGAGTATAAGGAGAATGAGTGGAGAATGAGTGGGAAGGGGGAGTGGTGCAGTGGTGAGAGTAGAGGATGAATGGATGGAGAGTAGGAGGAGAATAAATGGAGGGGTGCCAGATTGGTATGCAGTATACGTTTGTTATCAGAGAATTCACCATGACAGGTCCAGCCAATCAGGGAGAGTTAGGTAATCAGAGCTGGTGGGGTCTCTGGTTAGGTGAACTGTTGAATATTGACGATAATTCTGTGTTTCTCTCTCTCTCTTCTCTCTCCTCTTCCTCCTCCTCTTCCCTCCCCCTTCCTCCCTCCCCCCCTTTCTCTCTTCCCTCCCCTTCCTCCCTCTCTTCCCTCCCCTTCCTCCCTCTCTCTCCCTTTCTCCCTCTCTTCCCTCCTTCCTCCCCTCTCTTCCTCCCCCTTCCTCCCTCTCTCTTCCCTCTCGCTGCTGCAGTGATCCATCGTGCCTGCATAATGACCTGATCCATCCTTGTTTCCCTCCCCTCTCCTCTCTCCCCTCCTCCTCCCTCTCTCTCTCTCTCCACCTCCTCTCTCCCTCCTCCCTCTCTCTCTCTCCCTCTCTCCCTCCACGGAACACCAATACTCCTTGACAGCTCCGACACTTCCCGTCTTCCTCATGCTAAAATTGGGTGACGGAATATGTTGGGATGAAAACGTTTTTTGATTGGTTGGAAGGTTCCGGGGAGGATTTTGATTGGTTGGAAGGTTCCGGTTTTGATTGGTTGGAAGGTTCCGGGGAGGATTTTGATGGTTGGGGTTCAGGAGGTTTGATTGGTTAAGTTCAGGGTTCTGATTTGTTGGAAGGTTCCGGGAGGTTGCTGACTGATTGGTTGCAGATTTCAGGGAAGGTTTCTGATTGGTTGTAGGGTTCAGGGTAGGTTCCTGATTGGTTGGGGGGTTCAGGGAAGAGTAATAATTTTCTGGATGATTCAGGAAAAAGTCTCTCAGTACGCCAGTGAGGAAAGGCGGACATAGAGCTGACTAACGCAACTTAAAAACTTTAGGGGAACATTTTTTTAAAGATTTTCATGTAACTTTTTTTAAGAAGTGACACAGTGTCGTGCAAAGTTTGTAAAGTTAAAAGTGGGAGAGTGTGTGTGTGTGTGTGTGTGTGTGTGTGTGTGTGTGTACGTTACGACCAGGAGTAATGTTGTTTTTGTTTATGTTATTGTTTTTGTTTGTTATTGTTTGTTTTATTGTTTTTATTTATGTTTTTGTTTTGTTATTGTTTTGTTGTGGTTTTGTTTGTTGTTGGTATGTTTGTTATTATTGTTGTTATTTTTGTTCTTGTTCATGAAGTTATTATTATCATTATTTTATTATTATTGTTATTATTATTATTATTATTATTATTATTATTATTATTATTTATATACAGGGGTTAATTACTATTCCTGTACTTATGCCAAATCCTACACATTTACGTAATTATTTCCAAATCTGAATCAGCCAGATGGACAATGCAGAGGAGAAGTGGATGAATTTTGGATATGGAAAAATAACATCCGATAATTAAGAGACAATGAGGGTTAATGAGGCGTAGATTACCAATTATCTGTGTTATTGTGTTACTGGGTGTGTTAGTGTGTTACTGGGTGTGTGAATGGGATAGTCTCTCAGCGTTCAGTCAGTTAACCAGTCAGTCAGGAAACTTATCCTTGTACTATAGACCAGCGAATATATAATGGGATGAAGGAATGTAAGTCTACGGTCACAGGCTGCCACGTTTCCTTACCTGACTCGATGGATTGGTCTGGTGGTGGTGTTACTGGGTGTGTTAGTGTATTGTTGGGTGTGTTAGTGTGTTACTGAGTGTGTTACTGGGTGAGTTACTGGGTGTGTTAGTGTGTTACTGGGTGTGTTAGTGTGTTACTGGGTGTGTTAGTGTGTTACTGGGTGTGTTAGTGTGTTACTGGGTGTGTTAGTGTATGTGGGTGTGTTAGTGTGTTACTGGTGTGTTACTGGGTGAGTTAATGGGTGTGTTAGTGTGTTACTGGGTGTGTTAGTGTGTTACTGGGTGTGTTAGTGTGTTACTGGGTGTGTTAGTGTGTTACTGGGTGTGTTAGTGTATTTGGGTGTGTTAGTGTGTTACTGAGTGTGTTACTGGGTGAGTTACTGGGTGTGTTAGTGTGTTACTGGGTGTGTTAGTGTGTTACTGGGTGTGTTAGTGTGTTACTGGGTGTGTTAGAGTGTTACTGGGTGTGTTAGTGTGTTACTGCGTGTGTGTTAGTGTGTTACTGGGTGTGTTAGTGTATTGGGTGTGTTAGTGTGTTACTGAGTGTGTTACTGGGTGAGTTACTGGGTGTGTTAGTGTGTTACTGGGTGAGGTTATGGGTGTGTTGTGTGTTACTGGGTGTGTTAGTGTGTTACTGGGTGTGTTAGTGTGTTACTGGGTGTGTTGGTGTGTTATGGGTGTGTGAATGGGATAGTCATGGTCAGTCAGTAAGTCAGTCAATCAGTCATTCAGTCAACCAGTCATTCAGTCAACAGTCAGTCAGTCAATCAGAGAGCTTATCCTTGTACTATAGACCAGCGAATATATAATGGGATGAAGTGTAAAGTCTACGGTCCAGGCTACGTTTCCTTACTCTGACTCGATGGATTGGTCTGGTGGTTGGTGGTGGTGTTATTGTGTTACTGGGTGGGTTGGTGTTACTGGGTTGTTAGCGTGTTATTGGGTGTGTTAGTGTGTTACTGGGTGTGTTGGTGTGTTTAGGGTGTGTTAGTGTGTTACTGGGTGTGTTAGTAATAATAATGTAATAATAATAGTTAACGGTTTATTGAAAACGGCAGCCAGAAGGCTGAAAATATACAGTTATATTTGGGGAATGGGTTACAATTACAAATAATATACAAGTAACATAAGTGACACAAATAAGATATATAATAACTAGATGGGAAAAGCTCAAACTACAGTTCATTTCAACATAGTGACAGTGTAAGGAGCAGTGTTTACTGGAGTGAATACTGATTTATTACAAGTTATTGATAATTTTTACAATGGTTGGGACTGGGCTGTTCTTATAGCGATCAGTTCGTGCACGTATGGGCTGGATGCGGTTGTGGTGTCGAACAGCAATCCTCGGACAAGGATCTCAGGTGGTAGTAGGGAGCCGGTGTCGGGGATGGTGTAAGCTTCTTACCAAATTTGCAGATGAGGTCGTGGTGATGGTCAGTGAGTCGAAGGGTCAGTGTGTTGAGCGCTTCTTGATATGTGGGTAGGAAGAGAATAATCTTGCATGCCCTCTTTTTGCACTTTCTCTGGTGTTTACGTTGTTGGCATTTAGGGAACCGAGGTAGGCATAGGTGAGCTGAAGTATGAATGTTGTGTAAACACTGAGGCTCGTGTGTGCAGGAACTCCGGGGACTTGAGTCGGCAGGAGGTGGGAACTGGAGGATTTGATAACTACTGACGTGTGGTTTCCAATTTAGTTTGTTGTCTATGGTGACGCCGGAGCTGTGGAATCTACAACCTGGAGTGTGTTCGGACCTAAGTAATGGAAGGAGGTGGGACAATGTCGGAGAGGTTGATGTGCATAACCATGGTCTTGGTATGGTTGATGGTGACATGGTTGTTGGTGTGGTTTGGAACTGTTCAATAAATCCTGAAGGGCGGTATAGTTAGAAGCTGAATTGTTGACGCTGATCCCAATGGTGAGTCGTCGACATATTTCCAGCAGGCAGGGTTTCTCTTAGGGCCATTATTGAGCATAAGAGCAGAGTGGTCCCATCTTGGTGCCTTGGGGACGCCACAGGTGAGTGACTGAAGGTGGAGACAGCCCTCAGGCGTACAGCTGCGTCGGTCACTGAAATCTTTAAGCCATGGTATAAGACTTCTCCAAGCCCAGGTCAATAGCTTTGTTGATGATTATAGTGTGTTACTGGGTGTGTTAGTGTGTTACTGGGTGTGTTAATGTGTTACTGGGTGTGTTAGTGTGTTACTGGGTGTGTTAGTGTGTTACTGGGTGTGTTAGTGTGTTACTGGATGAAATACTGTAATGTATGTGTATACTGGCAACAATAATAATAATAATAATAATAATAATAATAATAATAATATTACAACTAACACAGACAGACAGACACATACAGACCCTCCAGTTTATTAAATACTGTATACATCAGATAAATGGCCTCTGTCGTAAAATATATCCGGTTAAATTGCCTCTCTTGTGTAATATATCCGGCTTCTGTATCCTCTCGGCTGTTGAAATGTCGGTCGTAGATATTTTGTAGTATTTTTTGTCTTTTGTGGGGTTGGGTTTTTTGTTGGGATTTTTTTATGATTTGGGGATTTTTAGGGATTTTTTATGCTTTTGGGATTTTTTTTTAGGTATTATTTTATGAGTTTGGGGATTTTTAAATTTAATCAGAGTTCTGTTTTTGTTAGGTTATGTTAGGTTAGGTTGGTTTGGCTTGGCTTGGTTAGGTTAGCTTAGGTTAATGTAGGTTAGGTTAGCATAGGTTAGGTTAGCTTAGGTTAATATAGGTTAGGTTAGCATAGGTTAGGTTTTGGTTAGGTTAGCTTAGGTTAGGTTAAATTAGGTCACATTTTCCAAGTTTATTTAGTTCGAGTATTGGCTTTGTTATGCGCCGAATGCCTCGTATGCCAGTTTTCATTTTATTCAACCGTTTGGGGTGAAAGTATTTTAAAGTAGTGTGTTGCATTAGGTCTGTAGGTGTGTACGACGATGTTCTGAATGGCGTTGAATTTACGTGTGTGTGTGTGTGTGTGTGTGTGTGTGTGTGTGTGTGTGTGTGTGTGTGTGTGTGTGTGTGTGTGTGTGTTCTGTCTGTCTGTCTGTCTCCTTGTAAACTAAACATATCACACATTCATTCTCTTTACCTTAATAATTCCCAATATTTTATCACCAACTAAAAATACCTCATGCCAAGAGAATTTATTAATACAATATTGCGAGAGAATTTATTAATAAAATACCCAGAGAATTTATTATCAGTGCAATATTCCCCCCTCTCAAAAAAGAATTTATTTATAGAATAACCTCAAGAGAATTTATTATTAATACATTGCGGTATCTCAAAGGTTTATTTATTTTTCAAGAGACAATAGAATTTCCTTGTAAGGTTAAAATTCCGGGAGAGGTGTTCGGTGTCTTTGAAGAATAAGAAGAAAGAAAAAATATCCCTTTGATAGTATAGCAAGCTTTAGGGGGAAATTTAAACCCCCCTCCCTCCTAGGAAAAAAAATATGCTGTATATATATTCGAAGAGAAAATATATTATGGTGTATATATCTTGGTTGTCTGTCTGTCTTTTTCATCATGGTTGAATATAATTTTTTATATTTTTAGTGGTATCTCTTTTGTGTTTGTTAAATATGGTTGATGAAAAATAAAGTTTGATTTTGGGGGGGTTTCTGTTGACTAAATATAAAGGGAATTTTTTATGATTTGTGTATCGTTAACCAAGTCATTTTATATTTTTATTATTATTTAGATTTTTTTAGATTATAATTTTAATCGAAAATTTTATTGCTATTTATTGTATTAATTTTGATAGCCCCTGCTTGAGGCATTTAGGGAGGGGGAAGGGTAGACGAGAGAGGTGGAGGGAGGGGTAGAGGGGGGATAGAATGGGGAAGGGGATGAATGGAGACGAGGAGGGAGGAGCGAGGTGGGAGGAGGGGGGGAACTGAGGAATAAAATAGGAGAGGGAGGAGGGGGAGGATAGTTGAATGGGGAGGGGAGAGGAGATGAATGTAGAATGAGGAAGGAAAAGAAAGAGAAATGTTGAAGGAAAGAGAAAGGAGGAGAGATAGATGGGAAATGAACAGTGAGGGGAGAGAAGAGAGAGAGAGGAAGAGGGGAAATTAGAAAAGAAAAAGGAAAGATATGGAAGGGATGAAATTAGCGAAAGGGGAACAGCATATGAGAATGAGAAAGGGAGATAGAGAGAAGAGAGATATGGAATGGGATGAAATTAGGTGGAGAGGGAGAGAGAGAGAGATAAAAAGGGGAAAATGAGAAGTTAATGGAAGAGGAAGGGAAAGATGGGAGGGGTGAGGGAGAGGTAAAACATTAGTATTCAATATAGTTGTGTGTAAATACATAACTCACTCTGTGTGTGTGTGTGTGTACCATAAATCACCATACAAAATGCCATGCCAATCCACAGAGTCTTTCCATAGTTATCGAAAGCTGAATATTTTTCCCAGACAGACAGACGGGACTTAGACAGAAAACGTAGTGGGAAAAAATCGGTTGCAGAATGTGTTATGCCCGGGTTGAGGTTTAGAGGCCATTAGAGTCACTTTCCATCTGTTTACAATTAGGGAAATGAACCGTATCGACGCCCATCTGAAACCCACTCGTCTGTCATGCCATAAATTCTCACCAGATGGGGACGCTTATGTGTGGTGGGCGGGGATGTGGGTGCAATGGGGTGGGCTGTGTTGATGTGGGTGTAGTGGGGGGTTGTGTGTAGTGGATAGAGTCTATTGACGTGAATGGGATAGTCTCTCAGCGTTCAGTCAGTCAGTCAGGAGAGCTACCTTGTACTATAGACCAGCGAATATATATAATGGGATGAAGAGGTGTAAAAGTCTACGGTCACAGGCTGCCACGTTTCACTTACTCTGACTCGATGGATTGGTCTGGTGGTTGGTGGTATTATTATTATTATTATTATTATTATTATTATTATTATTATTTACCATGTGTGTGTGTGTGTAAGACTTAAGAGACACTCGGACAATAGACAACATTAGGGCAGCGGCAGTAAGTGCACACTGCAGAGATCCTCTCGTTATAATCTGATTACCTTGACGTACACGGCACCCTCCCTCTCCCTCCATCCCTCCCTCCTCCTCCCTCCCTCCCTCCTTCCTCCCTCCCTCCATCTCCTCCTCCTCCTCCATCTCCTCCTCCTCCCTCCCTTCCTCCATCTCCTCCTCCTCCTCCTCCTCCTCCTCTTCCCTCCATCCTTCCTCCCTCCCTCTACCTCTCCTCCTCCCTCCTCTCTCTTTCTCCTCCACCTGCCCGGATATATTCTATCTAACTACCTCGTCTCTCGAGGGATGAGAGAAAGAGGAAGAGGGGAGATTGGGAGAAAAAGGGGGATTATGGGAGGGGAGACTGTTGAGGGAGAGAGAGGTAGAAGAAAATGGTGTAAAAATAGAGGAAGGGGAGAGTGTGAAGGTAGTGATTGTGAATGGTGTGGAGAGAGAGAGAGAGGAGAGAGAGAGAGAGAGAGAGTGATAGGTGAGGAGTTTATCTCTAATTCTCCCTACAATAATGCACTGCCTTCAGGATCACTAACCCCCTCCCTTTTAAGCCAGGTAATATCGTTCATAGATTAAAACTAATTCTATATAAAAATCATCCATTTTGATATTAATAAAACGTAATAAATAGTATAAATGTAATGCCGTGAACAGGTGGGTCTCTGTACCTGGCTACAATATATTGAATTATCCAGGTGTGATGTCAGGTGTTGGCGTCACTTACCTGTTGATGTATTGGCTGGAACACAACACATTAACCCCATCTATAGTTAGGACGCATTGATCTACACCCAGCTAGGACGCAGATTCACAATCTCGTTCTACACCCAGCTAGGACCATTGATCTACACCAGCTAGGACGCATTGATCTACACCCAGCTAGGACGCATGATCTACACCCAGCTAGACGCATTGATCTACACCAGGCTAGGAGATCTGAGTGGATAGGAAAGAGGAGAATCGAGGTGAGGACACTTACACAAATACACACAGACGGAAATACACACACACACCGCGAGAGAGAGAGAGAGAGAGAGAGAGAGAGAGAGCCAAGCAAGGAATGATTTAGTGATAGAGACAGAGGGAGACAGTTTAGAGAAAACACAAAAGAGACAGACACATTTATTACCGTCAATAGACAGGCTGAGAGACACAATAACTACACAAGGTTCTTCCGGTAATAACTAATCCTGATCATGTAAGCCCAGGTAGTTTGTCATCACCTGCAGGTAATCTTGCTAATGGCAGTAGGTGAAACAGGTGATTGATTCCTGCCTCACCTGGACGGGGAAGATCAGCAGATGTTAATAGAGACGACCTAAGATTGTAAACATTTGATCAGGTGGAAATGTCAGCCTAGAGTGTCAGTATTAGTCAGCTGGGAGTGTCAGTATATCAGCTGGGAGTGTCAGCATGAGTCAGCTAATACTATAAACACAAATCAGCTGAGCATGTCAACACAACGCTGGAAATGTGAATAAACAGGATATAAATAATAATTGACGCTGTAAAACAATTTGTCGCACGTGATATAACAACAAACTCACATGTGGATGAGGCTTTACTTCAGGGTGTTAAATAATCCTATCATCCACCCATCCACCCACCCACCCACCCACCCACCCACCCACCCACCCACCCATCCCCATTCATCTAGCTATCTATCTAAAAAAGCGATTCACTGACCGAGATTTAATATTCGCCATCAACAAAACTCACGAATATTTAACCTGATTATATTTGACTTTTAATTACCTTGATCCGGGTAATTAGTAGGCGTCGTCATGACGCCTGGTCGTCTGTTATCTTATTACAGGAGATTACCTTGAGTTCTTAATTAAACCTGATGCGAAGATGTATGATTGAAAGTAAAGATTCACTCATACACAAAACACATCAAGAAATTGATTAGGATAACTATGTATATACGATTGATTAAGTCTGAGATATACATATTAGTTATGTATACATGTGTAATTAATTGAGTTTTAATTATACATATGTTCCTATATCTTTGTTGTATACATGTCAATTAATTGAGCCTTAAGTATACATATGTTCTAAGTATATATCTTTGTTTTGTATGCATATCAATTAATTGATCCTTAAGTATACATCGTCGTTTTATATGCATGTGTAATTAATTGATTCTTAGATACACATACGATTAATTGGTTGCTATTACACATATATTACGAGTATTTTAATGGCATTCTCGAATTAGATAGAATTGGAATTAATCACATTATGATAGAGGATTTAACTTAATTAACCCTAATAATTGATAAACTCCAGGTACAGATTAATTATTTGTAAGAGTTTCGTTTTTTAGTGGGAAATTAATTCTTACATTGGAAATATATCGAAAAATTTGACTTTTTCTAGGTTTTGCGTCATATTGGGCCCCCAGTGCTATATAGGTGGCTAACTATGTCATTAAAATAGGGTATTTGGGACCTTGTTAAGCCTAGTTTGTTAGAGCTATTAGTACGTAGGGCCCATTGGAACAGGGGCCTATTAGAATAGAGACCTCCATGATTAAAATATATGGTGAAAAGAATTCGTAAATCTTAGCCTAGAGCGTCTGAGATAGAAAATGGGTATGTTTACGTTTTTATAGGGGGAACTATACAAAAAAATAATAATTCCCTATATATCCTAAGTAAATGTATATAATTCTTGGTATTTATTTACTTATAACTTCAGGGTGCTTGATAATAATAATATGATTTTTGTAGTTCATAAGGGTGATTCTAAGTCGGTTTTATGCGTATTTTGGGGATTTTTATGAGCAAGTGGATTTTTTAGCATCGAATTCCTGAGGAAGAAATGAGTGCTCCATTGACCTTTCTGCTTTTCGATGCTGGAGGGGTTAGGTGAGGGGGAGGGGTGAGGTAAGGAAGGGGTGAGGTAAGGGAGAGGTGGTAGTAAGGTAAGGAGGTAAGGAAGGGGTGAGGTAGGAAGGTGAGGTAAGGGAGGGGGGTGAGGTAAGGGGTGAGGTAAGGAGAGTGAGGTAGGGGAGGAGGTTAGGGTGGGGTTGGGTTGTGAGTAAACAAAAAAAGGTAAGTTAATTAAGATAAACAAACAGACAGTAAACAAAGAAGGTAAACAAATAGCAAGGTTAGGTTAGGTTAGGTTAGTTGTAGGTTGGTTGGTGGAGTTGAAGGTGTTGGTGGGGGGGGGGGGGTGTGGAGGGAGGGTGAGGGAGGTGTGGAGGGGGGGCTTACCTGCTGGAAGATGGATCCGTGAGCTGGACTTGTAAGATTGGGATTGGTTGAGGGATAAAAGGTGAGGAAGAGTAGGGAGAAAGAGGAAGGGGAGGGAGAAGAGGAAGGAGGGAGGAAGAGAAGAGGGAAGGAGGAGAAGGGAGGGAGAAAGAGGAAGGAGGAGAAAGAGGGAAGAGGAGGAAGAGAAGGGAAGAGGAGAGAAAGAGGAGGAGAAGAGGTATGTGTGTGTGTGTGTGTGTGTGTGTGTGTGTGTGTGTGTGTGTGTGTGTGTGTGTGTGTGTGTGTGTTTTGGGAACGTTTTCTGTTTAAAGTCCTAATGGAAGAGTGCGTTAGGGAGGCTTTCGATTGGAGTGCTGTGAGCTAGAGTGTGTGTTGAAATTTGTTAAAGGTGCGTTAGAGTTTAAGTGTGTTTGAGTCTGTTAGTTAAGTGTGTTAGAGTCTGTTAAGTGTGTTAGGTATGTTAAAACTCCTCTTCCTCCCCTACCCCTTCCTCCCATCACTCCCGTCCCCATCAACCCCATTCCTCCACCCCTTCCATACCCTTACCCTCCTCTCCGCCCCTCCTCACCTTCCTCCCTCAGCCCTTCCCTCCCCTCACCTCCCTCCCCTCACCCCTTCCCTCCCCCACCCCTTCCATCCCTCCCCTCCCTCCCCCACCCCTTTCCTCCCTCCCCCTCATTCCTCCCCTCCCCCGTTCGTGTGTACGTCACATCAAGGGAAAAAATACTGATAGTTTTCCCTAAGTGATGAGACAGAGTGACGTCATTCAGAACCAGACGAAAAATTATGAAAATATTAAATAAAAATAAAATGTGTGTGTGTGTGTGTGTGTGTGTGTGTGTGTGTGTGTGTTCTTCCACCTGTTTACAGTAAAGACAACATGCAGCAATAATTATGTGACTTTCTTCCGTATAATAACAGAACACGAGAGACTGTTTTGGAAGGAGAGAGGAAGTCAACAGAAAACGTGAGATAACCGTAGAGATAACAGGAGAAACGCAGGGAAAGTTTCAACGGCTGGAGCTTTTATTATTCCGTAGACAGATAGACAGATAGATAAACAGACAGACAGCAGACAAACAGACAGACACACGGACAAAGAGACAGACAGACAGATAAACAGAAAGCGAGAGAAGGAAGGAAGGAAGGAAGAACTTGCAACAAAACCCAAACAAACACTCATTTCCCCTCCCTCCCTCCCCTCCCCCTCCTCCCTCCCTCCCCTCCCTCCTCTCCTCCCTCCCTCCCCCTCCCTCCTCCCTCCCCTCCCTCCCCCCCCCACCCAGAGATTAGGGAGTCAGTTGGGAATACGTGACCCTTGTATTTACTCAGCATGTGAACTGTGGGGGTAAGGGGGGTGGAGAAAAGAAAGAGAGGAGGAGTGGTAGAGAGGGAAAAGGAGGGGAAGGGGAGGGGGTGGAAAGAAAAGGAGGGAGGTGGGGGGGGGTAGAGAGGAAAGGAGGTGAAGGGGGGGTGGAGAGAAGGAGGAGGTGAGTGGGGTGAGAAAAAGGAGGGGGAGGTGAGGGGTAGAGAGGAAAAGGAGGTGAGGGGGGGTGGAGAGGGGGAAAAGGAGGTGAGGGGGTAGAGAGGGGGAAAAGGAGGGAGGTGAGGGGGGTGGAGAAAAGGAGGGAGGTGAGTGGGGTGGGGGGGAAGGGGGAGGGGGGAAGGAGGGGGAGGAGGGGTAGTTATTCCATATAAATATATAATAGGACCTTCCTTTTATCCTCTATAAGGGACGATTATAGGTCGACCTCAGTAAGTAGAGGTAGAATGGGAGGTTAAGTCTCATTGGTGTGTGTGTGTGTGTGTGTGTGTGTGTGTGTGGAGGATCATGAAAACAGGGGAAGGGGAGGGACGTCAAGGGGGAGGGGTGAGAGGGGGAGAGGGGGAGGAGGGTGAGAGGGAGGGGGAGACTGTTAAGGGGCGCAAAAAGCCAAACGTGTGCACTACCTTGACCTACACCTGATGGGGGATCTGTCTGTCTGTCTGTCTGTCTGTCTATGTCTTCCTGTCTGTCTGTCTCTGTCTGTGTCTGTCTGTGTACCTCGAGAGAGAGAGAAGAGAAATTGATGACTGGTTGCTTGGTTAGTCAGCTGGTTGAGAGGGTAGTCAGGTGGATGGTTAATATGGATGAAACATTAATCATTAGTTGGTCGGGTGGTAGGTGGAGTCAGGTGGAAGGTTGGTCGGGGGAGGGGCATCAAGGAGGAGTCGGAGGTCGGGGGCCGTCACCTGGGTCTGTCGGGGTGGGTTGGTGGTCAGTCAGACACTAGCTGGGATCGAGGAAGGAACTCGAGGAGAAACGCTCTTGCATATGTAGTCTCCCTTCTCCCTTTATCTCCCTGTGTATCTCTCCTTTGTGTCTCTCCCTGTGTCTCGTGTGTCTCCCTATGTACATCGACGTCTCCCTATCCATGTGTCCTACTCCCTAAACGGTGGTGGTGTTTGGAAAGAAGATTAAAACACCGTAGAAATGTGTGTTTTGTTTGGTATCTGTGAAACGCCTTAATATATCGTCTAAATAAGCAAAAAAAAAGTTGAAGAAAAAAACGAAATTCTGAAATGAAAAAAGTTGGATTTTTTTGTTTTTGTTTTTATCACATTTCTTTATTATTCTTGTATTCGTAGTTGTGAAGACGGTAGTGTTGTGTTGTGTAGATAAGAGAGAGAATGAGAGAAAGGGAGGAAGGGTAGCAGCGTGCAAAGGCCTGGTGATTCGTGATGCAGCAAACATATTATGTACAGTGACACGCGATAGCATAACATGTTTGAGGTAGGGAGGGAGGAAGGAGAGAAGGAGAGAGATAAAATACAAGACACTGTTCTCTCTCCCATCTCTCTCCTCTCCCATGTGAAGTATAGAGATAGAGACAGAGAGAGAATACAAGTCTCTACTCTGCTCCCTCCCCTCTCTCTCCCTCTCCTCTCTCTCCCTCTCTCTCCATGTATCGTGGAGAGATAGAGATAAAGAGATATCACCGTCGACTCCTGGCCTTGTAATGTGTTTTATTAGAGATAAATGATACAATAACAGTGTTTGTGCGTTGGCGCAGTGAGATCTGTCTTCAAGTGGTGTGTAATATAGTTGTGCCGGAAACGTTCCTCTGGGTAAACGTCTTGGAAAACATGCTGACGATAGAAACCCAGTTATAGAATTGTGCCTGATCTGAAACCCTTTTAAAAAACGTACGTGATTTAGAACCTAGAGAAAACGTGCGTGATTTAGAACCTGGATAAACACGTGCTTGAATTGACCCTTTGAAAATTTACTTGTTAGAAAACGTACTGTCCTGTATTGGAAGAAATGAAAATGTACTGGAAACCATTTTGAAAATTGTCCTTGAAAACCTTACTGGGAAAGAACCATTTAAAACTTGACCATATTTTGTATTTACTCAGTGATTAATAAAATACCAGGTGTACATTATCTAATATCCTTAATTACAGGTGTTTACAGGTATAATTTGTCCATATCCCTAAATACACACACTAGGAAACTAACAGAACAGTAACATCACAAGGAAGAAATTAAACATTACCTGGTTAACGAACCTTACCTGCAGAAATTAAGGTCGACGCACCTGGTTTAATGTGTGTGTGTGTGTGTGTGTGTGTGTGTGTGTGTATGCATGCATGCAGATGAATATGTAGACCTGTCTGTGTATACGTGTGTGTTTGTGTGTATGTATGTATGTATGTATGTATGTAGGGTGACCCGGCCATGACCTTTGACCTGGCTGGGAATCATCGTGACCCATATGACACTTGCAGTGGGTTTGTATTGGCGGTGATCAAGGTGCCAGTGCCGCCGCTCGTGCGTCAGTGTGTCTGATATGAATGCCAGTGCGTACTTTTAAATAGACTCGATAAGGAACCGTTTGTAGTTAGTAGGCACGACAACACAGCTGGTTTATGGAGACAGGTAGACGTAATTGGCACGTTAGTATAGGAAAAAGAGTTATAAATGGGACGGTGGTATATCTAGACTCTCTCTCTCCTCTCTCTCTCTCTCTCTCTCTCTCTCTCTCTCTCTCTCTCTCTCTCTCTCTCTCTCTCTCTCTCTCTCTCAGCGACAAACACCTACACAGACCCATAACTCCTCATGATCATATGACACCCGCGCTTGATTATAGACCTCTGGACCACGGCTCTATAATCGGCACGAAAACACTGCGGTCTGATAATTGGCTCAGGAGAAACATTAGCTTAATATGGAGGGGGGGTGGAATTAGCTTATTAATCGGCACGTGGGAGACAATAGCATGATAATCGGGATGAGGGAAGACAGCGGTAATCAGGACAGGGAAAACAACACGCTTAATAATCGGCACTGTAAAAATAACATCATTATTATCGGCATAGCAAATACTTTGGATCTTCATAAACTTTCATCATTTAGCTAAAAATACCTAAAACTCACAATACATTTTGGACTACCATAATTTCCTCCATTTTCCCAAAAATTCTTCAACTTTCCCATTTCTGCATAAAAATACTTCGATCTTCGTAAACTTTCATGATATACCTATAGAAATTATTTAAACTTTCACAAACTACTAGTACTTTCGATTCCCCTAAAAATACATCGGACTTGGTATTTTGGAGAGTCCTTTAAACTTTCGGTATTTGAGAAAAGAAGTTTGGAATTCGTCAAAGCGAACAGGGTAAACTTTCAACATTCTCAAGATGACTCTGTTGAATGTTGATAATCGTCAACAGAAATTTTTTTGACCTTTGGACCAATCAGGTGAAGGGTGAGGCACCTGTTCTCAGTCTTCTGGCCAATCAGGTGAAGGGATGGATTACCTGAGCTAAGTTGTATAGCCAATCAGATGAAGGGAAGGGGCTACCTGAGCTAAGTTATTTTGGCCAATCAGGTGAAAGGATAGGGACACCTGAGTTCAATGATATCAGAGGGTAATTTGTAATTAGACAGGTCATATTAGGTATAAGTATTTCCAACCCTCTTTATTGGCTCTTAACTCATTTGTACATACATAATTGTCAACACTGGCCAGGTAATGTGATGGAGTTATGACGTCAGGTGTGGGCAGGTAATGTGTTGAAGTTATGACGTCAGGTGTGGGCCGGTAATGTGTTGGGTTATGACGTCAGGTGTGGGCCAGGTAATGTGATGGAATTTGACGGCGTCAGGTGTGGGCCAAGTATGTGGTGGAGTTATGGCGTCAGGTGTGGAGCAGGTAATGTGGTGGAGTTATGACGTCAGGTGTGGGCCAGGTAATGTGATGGAGTTATGACGTCAGGTGTGGGCCAGGTGCAATGTGATGGAGTTATGACGTCAGGTGGGCCAGGTAATGTGATGTAATAGTGTGTGGTTACTGGAGGTGGTGGTGGTGTGGGTGTGGTGTAGGGTGTGGGTAGTGATGTGGCGGTGTGGAGGGGTAGGGAAAGTGTGGAGGTGAGGGAAGTGATGGGGGTGGAGTAGGAGGGTGGGAGGGGGTGAGGGTGTCATGGGCAGAAAAAGTAATGATTAATTCCCAGTCTTGATTACCTCCAGTTCTAGTGTTGGGTCGTTAGGTGAGGATGATTGAAGTGAGGAGGAGGGAGGGGGGATATAGGGAGAGACAAAGATGGAGGTGACAGAGAGAGAGAGAGTTAATGTTGGAGTGCACCGCGTCATCAAACTGCCTCCTCCTCCTCCTCTCCTCCTCCTCCTCTTCCTCCTCTTCCTCCTCCTCCTCTTCCTCTTCCTCTCTTCTTTCTTTCCTCTTCCTCCTCCTCCTCCTCCTCCTCCTCCTCCTCCTCCTTCGCCCTGACCTAAGCGTCCCTGGTTCGCTCCAGGGTACCTCAGTCGACCCAGCTGTAAATGGTGCCTAAACTTTATAGACAGAGTGACAGTAAATACTAGCTGACGTACAGGTTGACAGACTGGCACCAGACGACCGACAGACGAACAGATACGTAGACAGAAAGTGTAGGTCTAAATGTTAAGAAAGGTTACCATCAGAGACGTGTTGTTTTAATGTTTTCATATATCATTTCCCTCTCCTCCTTCCCTCCCTTCCTTCCTCATTCCTCCTCCCTCCTTCCCTCCCTCCCCTTCCCTCCCTTCTCCTCCTTCCCTCCCTCCCTCTCTCCCTCCTTCCCTCCTTCCTTCCCTCCCCTCTCTACCTTCCCTCCTTCCTTCCTCCTTCCCTCCTCCTCCTTCCCTCCTTCCTCCCTCCCTCCTTCCCTCCTTCTCTCACTCCTTCCCTCCTTCCTCCCTCCTCCCTCCTTCCTTCCTCCCCTTCCTCACTCCTTCCTCCTTCCCTCCCTCCTCCCTCCTTCTCCCTCCCTCCCCCATTATCTCCCTCACTGGGTCACCCCTCAGCAGGTCGTCCAGCCAGGAGTCATATCTCCTTGATTAATCATACACTTGAGCCCTCCCGCCCTCTCCCCTCCTTATGGGCGGGCGGGCGGACAGGCAGGCGGGGAGGGGCAGAGGAAGGCTGGAGGAGGGAAAGGTGGGTGAGGGGAGGAGGAAAGAGGCGGAAGAGGAGCGGAAGGGCAGGGGAGGAGGTGAGGAGAGGGGTGTGGAGTGGGGGAGGAACGGAAGGAGCAGGGGAAGGGGCGGAAGGGCGGGGAGGAGGAGGAAGAGGAAGGGAAGGTGGGGAGTGTGAGAGGAAGGACAAGTGAGAGGAAAGACAGATGTTGGTAAGGGTGAGGTTGAAAATAACAACAAAAACATCAGCAAAAGCACAAACAAAAACACTAGCAAAAACACCAGCAAAGCACCAGCAAAGCTAACGACTCAGCCATCATTTTAGCTGGAATATCTTCACTAATTGGCTCGTCATCTCACAGGTAAAGCAGTATTTAAAAACGTCTTCTGATTGCCTTTTAGGGAACGAGTTAAATAAGCCAGGTATTTGAAGACCCTTACCTGTGGTGACCTGAGTATTTGGTTGGGGAGAGTCTTACGAGGCAA
>NW_024739415.1:0-3438 GCF_018991925.1 Homarus americanus
CTTTTGTCTTCTTAACTTTTCAGTAATTTATTGCCAAAATAGGAGATTTTTGTTGTCCACATTTATTAGTAAAATGTATTTAACCCTAACACTACCTCACCTTACCTAATCTTACCTTACCTTATCTAACCTAACCTAATGTTACCAAACCTAACCAAGCCGCAACGCTCATGACACAATTGAGTTCTCTAGAAAGTTTTAATTTCATTTTCTTTTTTTAAAAATACATTTGCAGAAACAACAAACTTTTGATAATTATTTCTCCAACATATCTATAAATCTGTTGATGATATATAAATTTAGGATAGGTTAGGTTTGGTGTGATTAGGATAGGTTAGGCTAGTTTAGGATAGTCTAAGTTAGCTTAGGAAAGGCTAAGTTAGGTTACGATACACTAGGTTAGGTTTTAATCTGCATGATATTTTTACTGAACTTTTAAGCGATGTTATAATCCTGGCAGCAGGGTATCGATCACGAAAATAACACTTTGGTAGTTATAACATTTGATAAAGTTTATTATTACTGTAACATGAAACAAATCACTATAGCTGTACTTATCAATCCAGTAGTAAATCTGTATTATCTTTGACCATCGCTCATTGGCCAGCTTATCTCTGCACTGTTCTCTGATATAATAAAGTATTGGTGAATGGGAATATTAATCATTTGTGAGTCACTTACTATAAAGGAAACTGTAACGGATTCTATGGACAGTTGGGAATATTTTCACGGAATAAGTCGGAGTAACTCCCCTCTTGCCCAAAAGCGATCCAAGGAGTTAATTCACAGAGCGAAAATCTAGACGAGTCTTCCTTGTTTGTTTTAGGTCATAACAACGAAAAGTTTAATAATGTTTATTACAATGATTCAGGTTTTACTGTAATTCTTCTTTTTATATTTTTAGTATTTTGTAGATTTTTTTCACCCAGTTCATTTCTTGTTTAGATTCATTATTGCAATTATTTTTATTACAGAGTTGAATTAAAAGTTTATATCTAAGTATTTTACAGCTTCACAAATACTTTTATAAAATGTTGATACACACAGTGGACAGTTTTTAGTTCTTTCTTGTAATACCTCAGTATTACTCTGTTAAATTCTTACCATTTACACCTGACCATTTATTTATTTATTTTACAAATTGTTTGAAGAGAGAACATCACCAGCAGGATACAGATGATGAAGTAAATAGAAGTTTGTAACCTAACCCTACCCCCCACTGCTACCCCTCCCTCTTGTCCCACATTCTTACTCGTCACTCCTACCCCTTACTCCTACCCCTTACTCCCACCCCTTAATCCAACCCCTTATTCCCACCCCTTATTCCCACCCCTTGCTCCCACCCCTTCCTTCTACCCCTTACTTCTACCCCTTACTCCTACCCCTTACTTCTATCCCTTACTTCTACCCCTTACTCCTGCCGCTTGCTCCTACCACTTACTCATACTTCTCCCACCCTTGCTTCCAGCCTTGTCCACCCTCTTCTCGTGCCTTGCTCCCCACCTTACTCCTACCCCTTACCTTACACCCACCTTGCTCCCCACCATTGCTCTTCTTACTCACACTCTCCCACCCCTTAATCACCCTTGATTCCCGCCTTGCTACATGCTTACTCCTCACCCTTATCACCCTTGTCCTGCCCTTACTCTTTTTTGCTCACTTGCTCACCTTATCCGCCTTATCCTCATGCTCCACCTTATCACCCTTATCACCCTTACTCACCCCTTACTCCTTGCCCTTCTCCATATACTCCTGTATTATCCTTTTACTCCCATTGCCTTTATATCACCCTTATCTACTTATGCTACTTGTCTCCTATCCTTGCTCTACCATACTCTTGTCCCTTATCACCCATATCACATATTATCACCATGTACACTTATGTCACCCTTATCACATGTCCTTTCTCCTTATCACCTTATCCCCTTATCCTGTGCTCACCATTGCTCATCTTTCCCCATTGCTCCACCCTCCTGTTCCCTTTGCTCCCTGTGTCCCATGTCCTCATGTCCCACCCTTGCTCCTGCCTTCTCTGCCTCTTCTCACGCTCCCACCTTCCTCCTGCCCTTGGCTTCTACCCCACTGTTGCCCCACACTCATTTGGTATTGAAGACATCATTCATTTGTTCATTGGTACCACTTATTATTCGGGACTGTTAAGCTATAATATCAGGGTCATTATTCTTAACTCAACTTTATATATATATATATTGTCAAAAAACCTTCACCACAAGAAGAAAAGAACAGTTGGTTATGGCAGAAATGTAATAGCGAACATGGGTAGACATCCAAGCTCCTATTGTAAACAGATCATCGTCATTGTTTGTTTATTGCGAGAAAAATATTGCCATTTTCATGCTCCTTCTGTAATTATTATATTCATTTCCTAGTTTGTATATATTAGTTTATAATTTACTAAAGTTAAAAATAAAGCTAAAAAAAGTAATAGCATCTAATGATGGAATTGAAAAATTATATGTCGTGGTGGGTGGTGGGTTTTAGAATACATCTTTGTTTTTTTTGCCTGTTTGGATGGTTTAAGTCAGAAATTGTCTGTAAGTTTTGTGAATCGTTATTTGCAGTTTTTCTTAATGGTGACTTAAATTATGGTCTACGATCGCTGATGAGCAATTAATTTGGAGCAAGAAATTACGGTAATTTCTTTGGAAATGTGGTCCTGCAGTGGCTCTTGGTTCGAGTTACTACAGCAGAAAAAAGGTTTACTTGCCGATGTGCGTGTAGAGGAGGCGGACATCATGGCAACAATGCAGGCCGGCGGCAATATTGTTATTATTAAAAAGAAATGTAGAAGCGAGAAGAAAAACTATTGGGGACTGTAAGTGTGAGGCTGGGGGAGGAGGGGTGTTTAATATAGACTGGTTCCTTCTCTTGGTTATAGTGAGGGTTTGTTGGGTGTTTGTGGAGGATGACTTTCGGTGTATGGGCTTGTGTTTTTATGTAAACAACGCGTAAAACACCACCAAATAATAAACTCAGTGTGTCGTAAAACTGTTTGTGCATTTTATACATAATGTTGTTGTCTATGTTTATGTGTCCAAGGCCATCGCGATAAATAAACGTGTAATTAAATATGGTGTTAACCGGGTTTTTTGAACGATAAGTCTTGCCGTGAATGTCAAGAATTGGCTATCACGTTGTCAATAAAAATGCTTCAAATTTATCAAATTTCTCGAAATTGTCAGAAATAACTTTCCTGTGAAATTGCTAAAAAATATGCGCCCATGTGACCAGTGCTTTAAGAATTGTATTGTTATCATCATGGCATTGGGGGAAACACTCACACACACACTCACACCCATCACAGTCACACACTCTATGCACAATCACACACACCCATACACTAAACCATACACACACACACACACACACACCGTGCCTTACCAAACAAACACACACACCATGCACACACACACCATT
>NW_024739416.1:0-72016 GCF_018991925.1 Homarus americanus
TGTTGTGCTTCGTTCGGTGCGTATTGCTCTCCCAGGTACACCCTTGACACTCCCAGGTAAACCTCCGACACTCCCAGGTACACCTCAGACACTCCCAGTGCCTCTGACACTCCCAGTTACCTTAGACACTCCCAGTTACACCTGACACTCCCAGGTACCTCCTGACACCTCCCAGGTACCTCGACCCTCCCAGGTACACCTCTGACACTCGAGGGTACACCTCTCCAACCTGGGTACACCTCCGATACTCCCAGGTATACCTCTGACACTCCCAGGTACACCGCTGACATTCCCAGGTACACCCCTGACACTCCCAGGTACACCTTTGACACTCCCAAGTATACCTCAGACACTCCTAGGTATATTTCTGACACTTCCAGGTACACCTCTGGCACTCCCAGGTACACCTCTGACACTCCCAGGTACACCTCCGATAATCCCAGGTACACCTCCGATACTCCCAGGTACACCTCTGACACTCCCAGGTACTCCTCTGACACTCCCTGGTTCACCTCTGACACTCCCAAGCCCTTTAAGTCACTCCCAGGTACACATCTCTGACACTGTCAGGTACACCTCTGACACTCAGGCACTCTGACCTCCCAGGTACACCTCCATGCTCCCAGGTACACCTCCGTGCTCCCAGGTACCTCCGATACTCCCAGGTACACCCCTGACACTCCCAGGTACTCCTCTGACACTCCCTGGTTCACCTCTGACACTCCAGGTACACCCCTGACACTCCCAGGTACACCTCCGACCTCCCCAGGTACACCACAGACACTCCCAGGTACCTCTGACACTGCCAGTACATCTCTGACACTGCCAGGTACACCTCTGACACTCCCAAAACACCTCCGTCTCCCAGGTACACCCCTGACACTCCCAGGTACTCCTCTGACCTCCCTGGTTCACCTCTGACCTCCCAGGTACACCCCTGAGCACTCCCAGGTACACCTATGACCTCCCAGGTACCTCAGACCTCTCAGGTACATTTCTGACACTTCAAGGTACCTCCGACACTTCCAGGTACCTCTGACACTCCCAGTTACACTGACACACCAGGTACACCACTAACCTCCAGGTACACCTCTGACACTCCCAGGTACACCTCTGACCTCCCAGGTACTCCTGTGATGCTCCAAACCTCCTCCAACACTCCCAGGTACACCTCTGACACTCCATGTGCCTCAGACCTCCCAGGTACACCTCAGACACTCCCAGGTACACCTTGAGCACTCCCAGGTGCCACCACAGGCACTCCCAGGTACACCCCTGCCTCCCAGGTACCTCTGACACTCCCAGGTACACCTCAGTTGCTCCCAGGTATACCTCTGACACTTCCAGGTACACCTCTGACAATCCCAGGTACACCACTGACCTCCCAGGTACACCTCTGACACTCTAGGTACACCTCGGCCTCCCAGTTACCTAAGACACTCCCAGTTACACCCTGACACTCCCAGGTACACCTCTGACACTCCCGGTGCTCCTCTGACACTCCTGGTTCACCTCTGACACTCCCAGTGCACACTCTGACACTCCCAGGTCACCTCAGTCCTCCCAGGTACACCTCTGACACTGTCAGGTACCCACCTCTGACTCCCAGGTACCTCTGACACTCCCAGGTACACCTCCGACCTCCTGGTACACCTCCGTACTCCCAAGTACATATCCGATACTCCCAGATACACCCCTGACACTCCGGTACTCCTCTGACACTCCCTGGTCTACCTCTGACACTCCCAGGTACACCTGACACTCCCAGGTACACCTCTGTCGCTCCCAGGTACACCTCTGACCTCCCAGGTGCACCCCAGACACTCCCAGGTACACCTCTGATGCTCCCAAGTACTCCTCTGACACTCCCAGGTCACACCTCTGACACTCCATGTCACCTCAGGCACTCCCAGGTACACCTCAGACACTCCCAGGTACACCTTAGACACTCCCAGGTACACCTGACACTCCAGGTACACCCCTGACACTCCCAGGTACACCTCTGACACTCCCAGGTACACCTCCAGACACTTCAGGTGCTCCTCTGACGCTTCCAGGTACACCTCTGACACTTCTAAGTACACCTCTGACACTCCAGGTACACCAATGACACTACCAGGTACACCTTTGACACTCCGAAGTACTCCTCTGACGCTCCCAGGTACTCCTCTGACCCCCAGGTACCTCTGACCTCCCATGTACACATCCGACACTCCCAGGTACCGCTGACCTCCCAGGTGCTCCTCTGACACTCACTGGTCACCTGACATCCTAGGTATTTCCCACCCCAAACACTCCCAGGTGCACCTCCTGACCTCCTGGTAAACACCTGACACTTCCAGGTACACCACTGGCTTACTCCCAGGTACACCTCTGGCACTCCCAGGCACACCTCCCCTGACACCCCCCAGGTACAACTCTGACACTCCCTAGTACACACCTGGCCTCCCAGGTACACCTCTGGCACTCCCCCAGGTACCTCCTGACACCCAGGTACAACTCTGACACTCCCTGAACAGACAGCACTCCCAGGTACACCACTGTCCTCCTAGGTACACCTCCTGGCACTCCCAGGTACACCTCCTGACACTCCAGGTACCAACTCTGACACTCCCAGGTAAACCTCAGACCTCCCAGGTACACCTCAGACACTCCCAGGTACACCTCAGACACTCCCAGGTACACCTCAGACACTCCCAGGTACCTCAGACACTCCCAGATGCACCTCCCATACTCACAGGTACACCCTTGGCCTCCCAGGTACACCTCTGCAAACTCCCTGGTACACCTCCCTGCTCCCAGGTACACCTTCGATAACTCCCAGGTACACCTCAAACACTCCCAGGTACACACCTCTGACACTGCCAGTTACACCTCTGACAATGGCAGGTACACCTCCCGACACTGCCAGGTACACACTCCTGACACACCCAGGTACACCTCTGACACCCCAGGTACCAACTCCTGACCCCACTCCTTGGTACATGACGCTCCCAAGGTACACCACCCCGACACTCTGGGTACCTGGCACTCCCAGGTACACCTCTGACACTCCCAGGTACAACACCCCAACCTGCCAGGTACACCTCCAGACTCTCCAGGTGCACCTCAGACACTCCCAGGTACCTCAGGGCACTCCCGTGCACCTCTGACACTCCCCAGGTACCTCTGACACTCCCAGGCCCCTGACACTCCCAGGTACACCACCTGACCTCCCTGAGTGCACCTCTGGCACTCCCAGGTAGCGTCCTGACACTCCCAGGTGCCTCCGATACTCCCAGGTACACCTCCGATACTCCCAGGTACACCTCTCTACGCGCCCAGGTTGTCCTCCTGACCCTCAATGGTTAACCTCTGACACTCCCAAGCCGTCTGGCTTACTCCCAGGTACACCTCAGTCAATCCCAGGTACACCTCCTGACACTTTCAGGTACACCTCTGACACTCCCAGGTACACCTCTGACACTCCTAGGTACACCTCCGACCTCCCAGGTACCTCCGATACGCAGGTGCACCTCCGATGCTCCCCAGGTACTGCTGACATTCCCAGGTGCTCCTCTGGCCTCCCTGGTTCACCTCTGAGCACTCCCAGGGCTGCCCTGACACTCCCAGGTACACCCCTGACACTCCCAGGTGCCTCCTGGCTTGCTCCCAGGCACACCTGTGGCAGCACTACTAGGTCACCTCTGACACTCCCAGGTACTCCTCTGATGCTCCCAGGTACTCTCCTGACCTCCCCAGGTACACCTCTGACACTCCCAGGTACACCTTGGAACACTCCCAGGTACACCACCAGCACTCCCAGGTACACCCCTGACACTCCCAGGTACACTTCTGACACTCCCAGCTACACCTCAGACACTTCCAGGTACCCACTTGTCTGACACTTCCAGGTACACCTCTGACACTTC
This sequence comes from Homarus americanus, assembly GCF_018991925.1. Taxonomy (NCBI): domain Eukaryota; kingdom Metazoa; phylum Arthropoda; class Malacostraca; order Decapoda; family Nephropidae; genus Homarus; species Homarus americanus. The sequence goes on from NW_024739416.1 coordinate 3,912, forward strand.
TGGGTACACCTCGGCCACTCCCAGGTACACCTCGGCCTCCCAGGAACACCCCTGGCCTCCCCAGGTACACCTCTGACCTCCCAGGTGTGCACCTCAGACACTTCAGGCACACCTCCTGACACTTCCAGGTACCTGTGTTACACCCGGATTACACCACTAGCACTCCCAAGAGTACACCTCCTGAGCACTCCCAGGTACACCTCTGTGCTCCAGGGGTACTCCTGTGATGCTCCCAGAGTGCTCCTCCTAACTCTCCCAGGTACACCTCTGACCTCCATGTGCCTGCCTCGAACCTCCAGGTACACCTCAGACACTCCCAGGTACACCTTAGACACTCCATTTTCACTGACTTGCTCCCAGATACCCCCTGACCTCCCAGGTGCACCTCTGACACTCCCAGGTACACCTCCAGACACTCCCAGAATACCTCCTGACACCTAGGTACACCTCTGACAATCCCAAGTACACCACTGACACTCCCAGGTACACCTCTGACACTCTAGGTACACCTTTGACACTCCCAGTTACACCTAAGACACTCCCAGTTACACCCCTGACACTCCCAGGTGCTCCTCCTGACCTCCGTGGTTCACGTCTGACACTCCCAGGTACCCCTGGCCTCCAGGTACACCTCTGATACTCACTGAGTACACCTCTGACTGCTCCCAGGTACACCTCAGACACTCCCAGGTGCATTTCGACATTTCCAGGTACACACCTCCGACACTTCCAGGTACACCTCTGACACTCCCAGGTAAATAACGACACTCCAGGTACACCTCTGACACTCCCAGGTGCTCCTCTGATGCTCCCAGGTACTCCTCAGACACTCTTAGGTACACCTCGAACAATCCCAGGTACCCTGTGGAACGCTCCCAGGTACACCCCTGACACTCCCAGGTACACTCTGGCCTCCCATGTTACACCTCTTGGGCACTCCCAGGTACACCTGTGACACTCCCAGGTACACCTCTGACACTCCCAAGGTACTCTCTGATGTCCCAGGTACTCCTCTGACCTCCCAGGTACACCTCTGACACTCCATTTACACCTCAGACTTACTCCCAGGCACCTCAGAACTGTCCAGGTACATAGACACTCCCAGGTGCCACCACTGACACTCTGGGTACACCTGACTTTTTCCAGGTGCCACTTCTGACACTCCCAGCTACACCTCCAGACACTTCCAGTGCCTTCTGACACTTCAGTACCTCCTTGACACTTCTGGGTACACCTCAAGATACTTCCAGGTACACCTCTGGCACTTCCAGGTACCTCAATGACACACCCAGGTACCACTAACACTCCAAGGTCCCCTCTGACACGCCCAGGTACACCTCTGACTCTCCAGGTACTCCTGTGATGCTCCCAGGTACTCTCCTAACACTCCAGGTACACCTCTGACACTCCATGTACACCTCAGACACCTCCCAGGTACCCTCAGACACTCCCAGGTACACCTTAGACACTCCCAGGTACACCACTGAGCCTCCCAGATACACCCCTGACCTCCCAGGTACACCTCTGACACTCCCAGGTACACCTCAGACACTCCCAGGTATACCTCTGACACTTCCAGGTACACCTCTGCCAATCCCAGGTACACCACTAACACTCCCAGGTACACCTCTGACACTCCTAGGTACACCTTTGACACTCCCAGTTACACCTAAGACACTCCCAGTTACACCCCTGACACTCCCAGGTACTCCTCTGACACTCCGTGGTTCACGTCTGACACTCCCAGGTACACCCCTGACACTCCCAGGTACACCTCTGATACTCGCAGGTACACCTTCCCATGTACACATCTGACACTCCCAGGTACACTTTGGCTTGCTCCCATTACTCCTCTGACACTCACTGGTACACACCTGACATCCCAAATTTCACAACACTCCCAGGTGCACCTCTGGCCTCCCATTTTACCTCTGACACTCCCTGGTACCTACAACATTGGGTACACTGACAAGCCCAGGTGCACTTCAGCTGGGTACACCTCTGACACCCCCAGGTACCAACTCTGACACTGCACTGGTACACACCTGACATGCTCCCAGGTACACCTCTGGCACTCCCAGGTACCTCTGACACCCCCAGGTACAGCACTCTGACACTCCCTGGTACAGACCTGACCTCCGAGGTACACACACAGGCCTCCCTAGTGCACCTCTGGCACTCCCAGTTACACCTCTGACACGCCAGGTACCAACTCTGACACTCCCAGTGCCTCCTGGCACTCCCAGGTACCTCCTGAGCACCCCAGGTACAACTCTGACACTCCCTGGTACAGACCTGACATCCCAGGTACACCACTGTCACTCTAGGTACACCTCTGGCACTCCCAGGTACCTCTGACCTCCCAGGTACAACTCTGACCTCCCAGGTAAACCTCAGAACACTCCCAGGTACCACCTCAGACACTCCCAGGTACCTCGAACACTCCCCAGGTACCTCAGACACTCCCAGGTACACCTCAGACACTCCCAGATGCCTCCCATACTCACAGGTACACCCTTGACCTCCCAGGTGCACCTCTGGGCTCCTGGGTGCACCTCCGATACTCCCAGGTACCTTCGATGCTCCCAGGCCTCAGACACTCCCAGGTGCACCTCCTGACACTGCCAGTTACACTGACAATGGCGGGTACACCCTGGCTTGCTGCCAGGTGCACCTCTGACACAGGTACCTCCTGACAACCCCAGGTACAACTCTGACACTCCTGGTACACACATGACACTCCCAGGTACACCATTGTTGACACTCTAGGTACCTCTGGCACTCTGGGCACCCACCTCTGACACTCCAGGTACAACACTGACACTGTGGTACACCTCAGACACTCCCAGGTACACCTCGAACACTCCCAGGTACACCTCCAGACACTCCAGGTGCACCTCTGGCACTCCCAGGTACACCTCCCCAGCATTTCCCGGTGCTCTCCTGACCTCCGTGGTTCGTCTGACACTCCCAGGTACACCCCCTGACACTCCCAGGTTGCTCTGGCCTCCCAAGTACACGTCTGAACCTCCCAGGTACCTCAGTCACTCCCAGGTACACCTCTGCTTTCGGGTACCTCTGACCTCCCAGGTACACTCCTGACCTCCAGGTACACCTCGGCACTCCCAGGTACCCTCGATACTCCCAGGTACACCTCCGATACTCCCAGGTACCACTGACACTCCCAGGTACTCCTCTGACCTCCTGGTTCACCTCTGACCTCCCAGGTACACCCCTGACACTCCCAGGTACTCTCTGGCACTCCCAGGTACACCTCTGACACTCCCAGGTACACCTCTGGCCTCCCAGGTACACCTCCTGACCTCCCAGGTGCTCTGATGCTCCCAGGTACTCCTCTGACACTCCCAGGCACCTCTGACACTCCATTTACACCTCAGACATTCCCAGGTACACCTCAGACACTCCCAGGTACACATGAACACTCCCAGGTACACCACTGACCTCCCAGGTACACCCCTGACCTCCCAGGTACACTTCTGACCTCCCAGCTACCTCAGACACTTCCAGGTACACTTCTGACACTTCCAGGTACACCTCTGACACTTCTGGTACACCTCTGAGCACTCCCAGGTACCTCTGACACACCCAAGGAACACCCCTGACCCAGGTACACCTCTGACACTCCCAGGCACCTCAGACACTTCCAGGTGCACCTCTGACACTTCCAGGTACACCAATGCTGACACTCCCAGGTACACCTCAGACACTCCCAGGTACATTTCTGACATTTCCAGGTACACCTCCGACACTTCCAGGTACACCTCTGACACTCCCAGGTAAACCATGACACTCCCAGGTACACCTCCTGACACTCCCAGGTACTCCTCTGATCTCCCAGGTACTCCTCAGACCTCCCAGGTACACCTCAGACACTCCCAGGTACACCTCAGACCTCCCAGGTACACCACTGACTTCCCAGGTGCAACCCTGGAAACTCCCAGGTAACCTCTGACCCTCCCAGGTGCACCTCAGACACTTCCAGGGTACACCTCTGAGACTTCCAGGTACACCTCTGACCTTCTAGGTTCACCTCTGGCCTCCCAGGTACCAATGATACTACAGGTACACCTCTGACCTCCAGAGTACTCCTCTGACGCTCCCAGGTGCTCCTCTGACACCCCAGGCCCTCTGACACTCCCAGATGCACCTCCATACTCCCAGGTACCACCCTTGACACTCCCAGGTACACCTCTGAACACCTGGTACCTCCGATGCTCCCAGGTACACCTTCAGTACTCCCAGGTGCACCTCAGACACTCCCAGGTACACCTCTGACACTGCCAGTTACACCTCTGACAATGGCAGGTACACCTCTGACACTGCCAGGTACACCTCTGACACACAGGTACACCTCTGACACCCCAGGTACAACTCTGACACTCCTGGTACACATGACCTCCCAGGTGCACCACTGACCTCCTAGGTACACCTCTGGCACTCCCAGGTACACCTCTGACACTCCCAGGTACAACACTGACCTGCCAGGTGCACCTCAGACCTCCCAGGTACACCTCAGACACTCTCAGGTACACCTCAGACACTCCCAGGTGCACCTCTGACCTCCCAGGTACACCTCTGGCACTCCCAGGTAGCGTCTGGCCTCCCAGGTACACCTCCGATACTCCCAGGTACACCCTCCGATACTCCCAGGTACACCTCCTGACCTCCCAGGTTCTCCTCCCTGACCCTCGATGGTCACCTCTGGCCTCCCACAAGTACACGTCTGACACTCCCAGGTACACCTCAGTCACTCCCAGGTACACCTCTGACACTTTCAGGTACACCTCTGACACTCCCAGGTACACCTCTGACACTCCCAGGTACCCTCCGACCTCCCAGGTACCTCCGATGCTCCCAGGTACACCTCCGATACTCCCAGGTACACCACTGACACTCCCAGGTACACCTCTGGCACCTCCCTGGTTCACCTCTGGCCTCCCAGGTACACCCCTGACCTCCCAGTGCCTCAGGCACTCCCAGGTGCACCTCTGACACTCCCAGGTACACCTGTGACCTCCCAGGTACATGTGACACTCCCAGGTACTCCTCTGATCTCCCAGGTACTCCTCTGACACTCCCAGGTACACCTCCTGACACTCCATTTACACCTCAGACACTCCCAGGTACACCTCAGACCTCAGGTACACCTAGACACTCCCAGGTACACCACTGACACTCAGGTACACCCCTGACACTCCCAGGTACACTTCTGGCCTCCCAGCTACACCTCAGACACTCCCAGGTACACCTGTGGCCTCCCAGGAACACCCTGACCTCCCAGGTACACCTCTGACACTCCCAGGCACACCTCAGACACCAGGTGCACCTCTGACACTTCCAGGTACACCAATGACACACCCAGGTACCCACTAACCTCCAGTGTCACCTCATGACCTCCCAGGTACACCTCTGACACTCCCAGTGCTCCTGTGATGCTCCCAGGTGCTCCTCTCTAACACTCCCAGGTACACCTCTGACACTCCATGTACACCTCAGACACTCCCAGGTACACCTCAGACACTCCCAGGTGCACATCAGAACCTCCCAGGTACACCACTGACACTCCAGATACACCCTGGCCTCCCAGGTACACCTCTGACACTCCCAGGTACACCTCAGACACTCCCAGGTATACCTCTGACACTTCCAAGGTACACCTCTGCCAATCCCAGGTACACCACTGCGCTCCCAGGTACATCTCTGACCTCCCTAGGTACACGCGACACTCCCAGTTACACCTAAGACACTCCCAGTTACACCCCTGACCTCCCAGGTACTCCTCTGCCTCCCGTGGTTCCGTCTGACACTCCCAGGTACACCCTGACACTCCCAGGTACACCTCTGATACTCCCAGGTACACCTCTGACCTCCCAGGTACACCTCAGACACTCCCAGGTACATTTCTGACATTTCCAGGTACACCTCCGACACTTCCAGGTACACCTCTGACACTCCCAGGTAAACTCCAATGACACTCCCAGGTACACCTCTGACACTCCCAGGTACTCCTCTGATGCTCCCAGGTACTCCTCAGACAATCCAGGGTACACCTCAGACACTCCCAGGTACACCTTAGACACTCCCAGGTACACCACTGACACTCCCAGGTACAACCCTGAAACTCCCAGGTACACCTCTGACACTCCCAGGTACACCTCAGACACTTCCATGTACACCTCTGAGACTTCAGCGGTACACCTCTGACACTTCTAGGTACCTCTGATGACCTCCCAGGTTGCACAATGACACTACCAGGTACACCTCTGACACTCCAGTGCTCCTCCCTGGCGCTCCCAGGTTGCTCCACTGACCCCCAGGTACACCTCTGACACTCCCATGTACATCGACACTCCCAGGTACACCCTGACACTCCCAGGTACTCCTCTGACACTCACTGGTACCACCTGACATCCCAGGTACACCACTGACACTCCCAGGTGCACCTCGGCCTCCCAGGTACACCTCTGACACTCCCAGGTACACCTCCGACCTCCCAGGTACCTCCGATACTCCCAGGTACACCTCCGATACTCCCAGGTACACACCTGACACTCCCAGGTACTCCTCTGACACTCCCTGGTTCACCTCTGACCTCCAGGTACACCCCTGACCTCCCAGGTACACCTCTGACCTCCCAGGTACACCTCTCAGGCCTCCCAGGTACACCTGTGACCTCCCAGGTACACATGTGACACTCCAGGTACTCCTCTGATGCTCCCAGGTACTCCTCTGACCTCCCAGGTACACCTCTGACCTCCATTTACACCTCAGACACTCCCAGGTACACCTCAGACACTCCCAGGTTGCACCTTAGACACTCCCAGGTACACCACTGGCACTCCCAGGTACACCCCTGACACTCCCAGGTACACTTCTGACACTCCCAGCTACACCTCAGACACTCCCAGGTACACCTGTGACACTCCCAGGAACACCCCTGACACTCCCAGGTACACCTCTGACACTCCCAGGCACACCTCAGACACTTCCAGGTGCACCTCTGACACTTCCAGGTACACCAATGACACACCCAGGTACACCCACTAACACTCCAATGTCACCTCTGACACTCCCAGGTGCACCTCTGACACTCCCAGGTACTCCTGTGATGCTCACACTCCTCTAACACTCCCAGGTACACCTCTGACACTCCATGTACACCTCAGACCTCCCAGGTCACCTCAGACACTCCCAGGTACCTTAGACACTCCCAGGTGCACCACTGACACTCCCAGATACACCCCTGACCTCCCAGGTACACCTCTGACACTCCCAGGTACACCTCAGACACTCCCAGGTATACCTCTGACACTTCAGGTACACCTCTGCCAATCCAGGTACACCACTAACACTCCCAGGTGCATCTCTGACCTCCTAGGTACACCCTGACACTCCCCAGTTACACCCTAAGACACTCCCAGTTACACCCCTGACACTTCCAGGTACACCCCTGACACTTCCAGGTACACCTCTGACACTCCCAGGTACACCAATGACACTCCCAGGTACACCACTGACACTCCCTGGTACACCTCTGTCACTCCCAGGTACACCAATGACACTCCCAGGTACACTAATGACTCTCCCAGGTACACCTCTGACACTTCCAGGTACACCTCTGACACTCCCAGGTAAACCAATGACACTCCCAGGTACACCTCTGAAACTCCCAGGTACACCTCTGACACTCTCAGGAACACCTCTGACACTCCCAGGTACACCTCTGACACTCCCAGGTACTCCTCTGACACTCCCAGGTACACCTCTGATACGCCCAGCTATACCTCTGACACTCCCAGGCACACCCTGACACCCCAGGTACACCTCCTCTGACACTCCCAGGTACACCTCTGACACTCCCAGGTACTCCTTTGATGCTCCCAGGAACTCCTCTGACACTCCCAGGTACACCTCTGACACTCCCAGTTACACCTCAGACACTCCCAAGTAAACCTCTGACACTCCCACATACACCCCTGACACTCCCAGTTACACCCCTGACACTCCCTGGTACACCTCCGACACTCCCAGGTACACCTCTGTCACTCCCAGGTACACCTCTGACACTCCCAGGTACACCGCTGTCACTCCCTGGTACACCCCTAACACTCCCAGTTACACCATTGACACTCCCAGGTACACCTCTGACAATCCCAGGTACACCTCAGACAATCCCAGGTACACCTCTGACACTCCCAGGTACACCAATAATACTCCCAGGTACACCTCTGACACTCCCTGGTACACCTCTGACACTCCCAGGAACACCAATGACACACTCAGGTACATCTCTGACACTTCCAGGTACACCACTGACACTTCCAGGTACACCAATGATACTCCCAGGTACACCGCTGACACTCCCAGGTACGCCGCTGACACTGCCTGGTACACCTCAGACACTGCCAGGTACACCTCAGACACTCCCAGGTACACCTCAGACACTCCGAGGTAAAGCTCAGAAACTCCCAGTAACACCTCAGACACTCCCAGGTACACTGGTGACACTCCCAAGTGCACCTCTGACACATCCAGGCACAACTCTGACACTTCCAGGTAAACCTCCGACACTCCCAGGTACACCTCTGACACTCCCAGGTACACTTCTCACACACCCAGGTACACCTTTGACACTCCCAGGTACACCTCTCATACTCCCTGGTTCACCTCTGACACTTCCAGATACACCTCTGACACTCCCTGGTACACCAATCACACTCCCAAGTACCTCCGGCACTCTCTCTGGTACACCTCCGTGCTCCCAAGTACATCTCCCGTACTCAGATACCCCTGACACTCCCAGGTACTCCTCTGACACTCCTGGTTTACCTCTGACACTCCCAGGTACGCCTCTGGCACTCCCAGTTACACCTCTGTCGCTCCCAGGTACTCCCAACCTCCCAAATCTAGACACTCCCAGATACCTCTGATGCTCCCAGGTACTCCTCTGACCTCCCAGGTACACCTCTGACCTCCATGTACACCTCAGACCTCCCAGGTACACCTCTGACCTCCCTGGTACACACCTGGCCTTCCAGGTACACCACCTGACACTCCCAGATACACCTCTGGCACTCCAGGTACCTCCTGACACCCCAGGTACAACTCTGACACTCCTAGTGCACACCCAACTCCCAGGTACACCTCTGGCACTCCCAGGTACACCTCCGACACCCCAGGTACAACTCTGACACTCTGGTACAGACCTGACACCCCAGGTACACCACTGACACTCCCAGGTACAACTCTGACACTCCCAGGTAAACCTCAGACACTCCCAGGTACACCTCAGACACTCCCAGGTACACCTCAGACACTCCCAGGTGCACCTCAGACACTCCCAGGTCCTTACTCCTGAGTAGACCTTGACACTCCCAGGTACACCTCTGGCTCCTAAATACTCCCAGGTACACCTTCGATACTCCCAGGTACACCTCAGACACTCCCAGGTACACCTCTGACACTGCCAGTTACACCTTTGACAATGGCAGGTACACCTCTGACACTGCTAGGTACACCTCTGACACACCCAGGTACCTCTGACACCCCAGGTACAACTCCTGACACTCCCCAGGCACATGACACTCCCGGTACTGACACTCCTAGGTACACCTCTGGCACTCCCAGGTACACCTCAGCCTCCAGGCCTGACACTCCCAGGTACCTCAGACACTCCCAGGTACCTCAGAACCTCCCAGTGCCTCCAGACCTCCCAGGTGCCTCTGAACTCCACCTCTGAGACTCCCTGGTACACCTGACACTCCCAGGTACACCACTGACCTCCCAGGTACACCTCTGGCACTCCCAGGTACGCGTCTGACCTCCCAGTGCACCTCCGACTCCCAGGTACACTTCCGATACTCCCAGGTACACCTCTGACATTCCAGGTTCTCCTCTGACACTCCCTGGTTCACCTCCCAGACTCCCAGCTACACGTCTGACACTCCCAGGTACCTCAGTCACTCCCAGGTCACCTCTTAACTCAGGTACACCTCTGCTCCCAGGTACACCTCTGACACTCCCAGGTACACCTCCGACACTCCCAGGTACACCTCCGATGCTCCCAGGTACACCTCCGATACTCCCAGGTACACCACTGACCTCCCAGGTACTCCTCTGACCTCCCTGGTTCACCTCTGACACTCCCAGGTACACCACTGCTCAGGTACCTCTGACACTCCCAGGTACACCTCTGACCTCCCAGGTACACCTGTGTGACCTCCCAGGCCTCTGACACTCCCAGGTACTCCTCTGATGCTCCCAGGTACTCTCTGACACTCCAGGTACACCTCTGACACTCCATTTACACCTCAGACACTCCGGTACCTCAGACACTCCCAGGTACACCTTAGACACTCCCAGGTACACCCAGCACTCCCAGGTACACCCTGACACTCCCAGGCACACTTCAACCTTCCAGCTACACCTCAGACACTTCAGGTACACTTCTACCTTCCAGGTACACACTCCCAGCAGTTCTGGGTACACCTCAGACACTCCCAGATACCTCTGACCTCCAGGAACACCCTGACACTCCCAGGTACACCTCTGACACTCCCAGGTACACTTCAGACACTTCCAGGTACCTCTGACACTTCCAGGTACACCTCTGACCTTCTACGTACACCTGCAACACTCCAGAGTACTCCTCTGTCGCTCCCAGGTACTCTTCTGTCTAGGTACCTCGGCCTCCCATGAACAAATCTGGCCTCCCAGGTACACCGCCCCAGCACTCCCAGGTACTCCTCTGACACTCACTGGTACACCTGACATCCCAGGCCACTCACACACTTCAGGTGCACCTCTGACGCTCCAGGTACACCTCTGACACCTGGTACCCACCTGACACTGCCAGGTACACCACCCACCTCCCAGGTACACCTCTGGCACTCCCAGGTACACCTCTGACACCCCAGGTACAACTCTGACCTCCTGGTACACCTGGCCTCCCAGGTGCACCTCTGGCACTCCCAGGTCACCTCTGACACTCCCAGGTACACTCTGACACTCCCAGGTACACCTCAGACACTCCCACTTCAGGCACTCCCATGTACACACCTCAGACACTCCCAGGTGCACCTTCCATACTCACAGGTGCCCCAACCTCCAGCCCTTGACACTCCCAGGTACACCTCTGACCTCCTGGTACCTCCGATGCTCCCAGGTACACCTCCGATACCATTGCCTCTGACACTCGGGTACTCCTCTGACCTCCTGGTTCCACCTGACACTCCCAGGTACACCTCTGACACTCACAGGTACACCTCAAACACTCCAAGGTACACCTCTGACACTGCCAGGTACACCGACAATGGCAGGTACACTCTGACACTCCCAGGTGCACCTCTGACACACCAGGTAAACCTCCGTTACTCCCAGGTACACTCTGACGCTCCCAGGTACACCGCTGACACTCCCAGGTACACCATGACCTCCCAGGTGCACCTCTGATTCTCCCAGGTACACCTCTGGCTCCCAGGTACACCTCAGACACTCCCAGGAACATTTCTGACACTTCCAGGTACACCTCCGACATTTCCAGGTACCTCTGACACTCCCAGGTACACCACTGACCTCCCAGGTACACCTCTGACACTCCCAGGTACACCTCTCCCTCCCAGGTACTCCTCTGATGCTCCCAGGTACTCCTCTGACACTCCCAGGTACACCTCTGACCTCCCAGGTACAACTCTCACCTCCCAGGTACACCACTGACACTCCCAGGTGCCTCAGACACTCCCAGGTAAACCTCTGACACTCCCAGTACCTCAGACACTCCCAGGTACCTCTGACCTCCCAGGTACACCTCTGATACTCCCAGGTACACCTGACACTCCCAGGTACACCTCCGACACTGCCAGGTACACCTCAGACTCCTGGGTACACCTCTAACACTGCCAGGTACATCTCTGACACTGCCAGGTACACCTCTGACACTCCCAGGTACACCGCCGATATTCACAGGTACACCCCTGACCTCCCAGGTACACCTGACAGTCCCAGGTACACCTGACACTCCCAGGTACACCTCTGCCTCCCAGGTACACCTCTGACCTCCCAGTTACCTCCGACACTCCCAGTTCAGCACTCCCAGGTGCACCTCTGACACTCCCAGGTACCTCCGACACTCCTGGTACCTCCGATACTCCCAGGTACATCTCCGATACTCCCAGGTACACCTGACACTCCCAGGTACTCCTCTGACACTCCTGGTTCTGCCTCCCAGCACTCCCAGGTACACCTGACACTTCAGGTACACCTCTGACACTTCTGGGTACACCTCTGACACTCCCAGGTACACCTCTGACACTCCCAGGAACACCTGACACTCCCAGGTACCTCTGACACTCCCAGGTACACCTCGGACACTTCCAGGTACCTCTGACACCTCCAGGTACACCTCTGACACCGGTACCTATGACACTCAAGTACTCCTCTGGCTCCGGTACTCTTCTGACACCCCCAAGTTGCACCTCTGACACTCCCATGAACACATCTGACACTCCCAGGTACACCGCTGACACTCCCAGGTACTCCTCTGACACCTCACTGGTACCTGACATCCCAGGTACACCACTGACACTCCCAGGTGCACCTCAGCCTCCGGTACCTCTGACTCCCCTGGTACACCTGACACAGGTACACCACTGACCTCCCAGGGCACCTCTGACACTCCCAGGTACACTTCACAGCACCCCCAGGTACACTCCTGACACTCCCTGGTACACACCTGACCTCCCAGGTACACCTCTGGCACTCCCAGGTACGTCTGACACTCCCAGGTACAACTCTACCTTCTCCAGGTACCTCAGACACTCCCAGGTACACCTCGAACCTCCCAGGTACACCTCAGACACTCCCAGGTGCACCTTCCCATACTCTGGTACCCTGACCTCCCAGGTACACCTCTGACACTCCTGGTGCACACCTCCGATTCTCCCAGGTACACCTCCGATACTCCCAGGTACACCTCTGCACTCCAGGTACTCCTCTGACACTCCTGGTTCACCTCTGACCTCCCAAGTACATCTCTGACACTCACAGGTACACCTCAAACACTCCAGGTACACCTCTGTGCTGCCAGGTACACCTCGACACTGGCAGGTACACCTCTGACACTCCCAGGTACACCTCTGACACACCCAGGTAAACCTCCGTACTCCCAGGTACACCTCTGACGCTCCCAGGTACACCATGACACTCCCAGGTGCACCATGACACTCCCAGGTACACCTCTGACTCTCCCAGGTACACCTCTGGAACTCCCAGGTACACCTCAGACACTCCCAGGAACATTTCTGAGCACTTCCAGGTACACCTCCGACATTTCCAGGTACACCTCTGAGCACTCCCAGGTACACCACTCCCAGGTACACCTCTCCACTCAGTTCCTCTGCCACTCCCAGGTACTCCTCTGATGTCCCAGGTACTCCTCTCACACTCCCAGGTACCTCTGACACTCCCAGGTACCTTTCACACTCCCAGGTACACCACTGACCTCCCAGGTACACCTCAGACTCCCAGGTAAACCTCTGACACTCCCAGTACCTCAGACACTCCCAGGTACAACCCCGACACTCCCAGGTACATCTCTGATGCTCCCAGGTACACCTCTGGCTCCCAGGTACCTCCGCCACTGCCAGGTACCTCAGACACTCTGGGTCACCTCTAACACTGCCAGGTACATCTCTGACACTGCCAGGTACTCCTCTGACCTCACTGGTACACACCTGAACATCCCAGGTACACCACTGACACTCCCAGGTGCACCTCTGACACTCCCAGGTACACCTCTGACACTCCTGGTACCTGACACTTCAGGTACACCACTGACACTCCCAGGTACCTCTGACACTCCCAGGTACCTGACACCCCAGGTACAACTCTGACCTCCCTGGTACACACCTGACCTCCCAGGTACACCTCTGGCACTCCCAGGTACGTCTGACACTCCCAGGTACAACTCTGACACTCCCAGGTACACCTCAGACACTCCCAGGTACACCTCAGACACTCCCAGGTACACCTCAGACACTCCCAGGTGCACCTTCCATACTCACAGGTACACCCCTGACACTCCCAGGTACACCTCTGACACTCCCTGGTACACCTCCGATTCTCCCAGGTACACCTCCGTGCTCCCAGGTACACCTCTGACACTCACAGGTACTCCTCTGACACTCCCTGGTTCACCTCTGACACTCCCAAGTACACCTCTGACACTCACAGGTACACCTCAAACACTCCAAGGTACACCTCTGACACTGCCAGGTACACCTTTGACACTGGCAGGTACACCTCCGACACTCCCAGGTACACCTCTGACACACCCAGTAAACCTCCGATACTCCCAGGTACACCTCTGACGCTCCCAGGTACACCGCCCAACCTCCCAGGTACACCATGACACTCCCAGGTACACCTCTGACTCTCCCAGGTACACCTCTGGAACTCCCAGGTACCTCAGACACTCCCAGGAACATTTCTGACACTTCCAGGTACCTCCGACATTTCAGGTACCTCTGACACTCCCAGGTACACCACTGACACTCCCAGGTACACCTCTCACACTCCGAGTGCTCTCTGCCACTCCCAGGTACTCCCCTGATGCTCCAGGTACTCCTCTGACCTCCCAGGTACACCTCTGACCTCCCAGGTACACCTTTCACACTCCCAGGTGCACCACTGACACTCCCAGCTACCTCAGACACTCCCAGGTAAACCTCTGACACTCCCAGTACACCTCAGACACTCCCAGGTACAACCCCGACACTCCCAGGTACACCTCTGACGCTCCCAAGTACACCTCCGCCACTGCCAGGTACACCTCAGACCTCTAGGTCACCTCTAACACTGCCAGGTACATCTCTGACACTGCCAGGTACACCTCTGACACTCCCAGATACACCGCCGATATTCACAGGTACACCCCTGACCTCCCAGGTACACCCTGACAGTCCCACATACACCCCTGACACTCCCGGTACACCTCTGACCTCCCAGGTACACAGTTACACCTCCGACACTCCCAGTTACACCTGACAGCTCCCAGGTACACCTCTGACACTCCCAGGTACACCTCTGGCACTCCTAGGTACACCTCTCAGCCACTGGCAGGTGCACCTCTGACTGTCCAGGTACACCTCTGACCTCCCAGGTACACCTCCGACACTCCTGGTACACCTCCGATACTCCAGGTATCTCCAGTCTCCCAGGTACACCTGACACTCCCAGGTACTCCTCTGACCTCCCCTGGTTCACCTCTAACACTGTGGTACATCTCTGACCTGCCAGGTACCTCTGACACTCCCAGGTACACCTCCGTATTCTCAGGTACACCTGACACTCCCAGGTACACCCCTGACAGTCCCAGGTACACCTGACACTCCCAGGTACACCTCTGACACTCCCAGGTACACCTCTGACACTCCCAGTTACACCTCTGACCTCCCAGTTACACCTGACATCTCCCAGGTACACCTCGAACACTCCCAGGTACACCTCTGACCTCGCAGGTACACCTCTGACACTGGCAGGTGCACCTCTGACACTGCCAGGTCACCTCTGACACTCCCAGGTACACCTCTGACACTCCCAGGTACCTCCGACACTCCTGGTACACCTCCGATGCTCCCAGGTGCATCTCCGATGCTCCCAGGTACACCCTGACCTCCCAGGTACTCTCTGACACTCCCTGGTTCACCTCTGACCTCCCAGGTACACCTGACACTTCCAGGTACCTCTGACACTTCCAGGTACACCTCTGACACTCCCAGGTACACCTCTGACACTCCTGGTACACCCTGACACTCCCAGTTACACCCTGACACTCCCAGGTACCTCTGACACTCCCAGGTACACCTCTGAGCACTCCCTAGGTACACCTCTGACACTCCCAGGTGCACCTCTGAGCACCTCTGACACTGTCAGGTACACCTCTGACACTCCCAGGTACACCTCTGACACTCCCAGGTACCTCCGACTCCTGGTACACCTCGTCTCCCAGGTACATCTCCGATACTCCAGGTACACCTGGCCTCCCAGGTACTCCTCTGACACTCCTGGTTCACCTCTGACACTCCCAGGTACACCCCTGACACTTCCAGGTACACCTCCTGACACTTCTAGGTACACCTCTGACACTCCCAGGTACACCTCTGACCTCCTGGTACACCCCTGACCTCCCAGGTACACCCCTGACACTCCAGGTACACCTCTGACGCCTCCCAGGTACACCTCTGACCTCCCAGGTACACCTCTGACACTGGCAGGTGCACCTCTGACACTGTCAGGTACACCTCTGACACTCCCAGGTACACCTCTGACCTCCCAGGTACACCTCCGACACTCCCAGGTACATCTCCGATACTCCCAGGTACACCTGACACTCCAGGTACTCCTCTGACACTCCTGGTTCACCTCTGACACTCCCAGTACATCTCTGACACTCCCAGGTACACCTCTGACCTCCCAGATACCTCCGATATTCACAGTACACCCCTGACACTCCCAGGTACACTGACAGTCCCAGGTACACCCTGACACTCCCAGGTACCACCTCTGACACTCCCAGGTACACCTCCTGACACTCCCAGTTACACCTCCGACCTCCCAGTTACACCCTGACACTCCCAGGTACACCTCAGACCTCCCAGGTACACCTCTGACACTCCCAGGTACACCTCTGACACTGGCAGGTGCACCTCTGAAACTGTCAGGTACACCTCTGACACTCCCAGTGCACCTCTGACACTCCCAGGTACACCTCCGACACTCCTGGTACACCTCGATACTCCCAGGTGCATCTCCGATACTCCCAGGGACACCCTGACACTCCCAGGTACTCCTCTGACACTCCTGGTTCACCTCTGACACTCCCAGGTACACCCCTTCAGGTACACCTCTGACACTTCTAGGTACCTCCTGACACTCCCAGGTACCTCTGACACTCCCAGGAACACCTGACACTCCCAAGTTGCACCTCTGACACTCCCAGGTACACCTCAGACACCCAGGTACACCTCTGACACCTCCAGGTACACCTCTGACACTTCTAGGTACACCTACTGACTCCGAAGTACTCCTCTGACGCTCCCAGGTACTCTTCTGACACCCCCAGGTACCTCTGACCTCCATGAACACATCTGACACTCCAGGTACACCTCTGACCTCCCAGGTACTCCTGACACTCACTGGTACACACACAAGCATCCCAGGTGCCTACAGCACTCCCAGGTGCACCTCCTGACACTCCCAGGTGCACCTGACACTCCCTGGTACACCTGACTCTTCCAGGTACACCACTGACACTCCCATTACACCTCTGGCACTCCCAGGTACACTTCAGCACCCCAGGTAACTCTGACACTCTGGTACACACCTGGCCTCCCAGGTACAACTCCCCAACCTCCCAGGTACCTCAGACACTCCCAGGTACACCTCAGACCTCCAGGTACACCTCCAGGAACACGCCCAGGTACACCTCCAGACACTCCCAGGTGCACCTTCCCATCTCACAGTACACCCCTGACACTCCCAGGTACACCTCTGACACTCCTGGTACACACCTCCACGATTCTCCCAGGTATTGCACCTCCCGTCTCCCAGGTACACCTCTGACACTCACAGGTACTCCTCCTGACACTCCCTGGTTCACCTCGGCCTCCCCAAGTACATCTCCTGACACTCACAGGTACCTCCAAACACTCCAGGTACACCTCCTGACACTGCCAGGTGACCTTGACACTGGCAGGTGCACCTCTGACCTCCCAGGTACACCTCTGGCCACACCAGGTAAACCTCCGTGCTCCCAGGTACCTCTGACGCTCCCAGGTACCGCTAACACTCCCAGGTACACCATGGCCTCCCAGGTACACCTCAGCTCTCCCAGGTACACCTCCTGGAACTCCCAGGTACACCTCAGGCACTCCCAGGGGCATTTCTGGCTTGCTTGAGTTCACCTCCCGACATTTCAGGTACACCTCCTGGCCTCCCAGGTACACCACCCCAGCACTCCCAGGTACACCTCTCACCTCCGAGTGTCCTCTGCCACTCCCAGGTACTCCTCAGTGCTCCCAGGTGCTCCTCCTGACACTCCCAGGTACACCTCCTGACCTCCCAGGTACACCTTTCACGCTCCAGGTACACCACCCCAGCACTCCCAGGTACCTCCAGACACTCCCAGGTAAACCTCTGACCTCCCCAGTACACCTCAGACACTCCCAGGTACAACCCCGACCTCCCAGGTACATCTCTGATGCTCAGGTACACCTCTGACGCTCCCAGGTACACCTCCGACACTGCCAGGTGCACCTCCCAGGCCTCCTGGAGTCACCTCTAACACTGCCAGGTACATCTCTGACACTGCCAGGTACACCTCTGACTTGCTCCCAGATACACCGCCGATATTCACAGGTACACCCTGACACTCCCAGGTACACCTGACAGTCCCAGGTACACCTGACACTCCCAGGTACACCTCTGACACTCCATGGTACACCTTTGACACTCTGATTACACCTCAAACACTCCCAGTTACACCCCCTGACACTCCCCAGGTACACCTCTGACACTCTCAGGTACACCTCTGTGCTCCCAGGTACCTCGGCCTGCAGGCACCTCCAGACACTCCCTAGGTACACCTCCTAACACACTGCCAGGTACATCTCTGACACTGCCAGGTACACCTCTCTGGCCTCCCAGATACCGCCGATATTCACAGGTACCCTGACCTCCCAGGTAACCTGACAGTCCCAAGGTACACCTCTGTTGCTCCCAGAGTACACCTCTGACCTCCCAGGCACACCTCTGACACTCCTAGAGTACACCTCTGACTTTGCTTGCAGGTGCACCTCTGACACTGTCAGGTACCTCTAACCTCCCAAGTACCACCTCTGGCTTACTCCCAGGCCACACCTCCGGCCTCCCTGGCCACACCTCCGATACTCCCAGTACATCTCCGTCTCCCAGGTACACCTAACCTCCCAGGTACTCTCTGACACTCCTGGATGCCTCTGACCTCCCAGGTACACTTCCAGGTACCTCTGACACTTCTGGGTACACCTCTGACACTCACAGGTACACCTCTGACACTCCCTGGAACACCCCTGACACTCCCAGTTACACCCTGACCTCCCAGGTACCTCTGACCTCCCAGGTACACCTCTGACACTCCTAGGTACACCTCTGACACTGGCAGGTGCACCTCTGACACTATCGGGTACCTCTCGGCTTCCCTCCCAAGTACACCTCAGACACTCCCTGGTACACCTCCGATGTCTCCCAGGTACATCTCCGTCTCCCAGAGTACACCCCTAACCTCCCAGGTACTCCTCCTGACACTCCTGGTTCACCTCTAACACTGCAGGTACATCTCTGACACTGCCAGGTACACCTCTGACTTACTCCCAGATACACCGCCGATATTCACAGGTACACCCCAACACTCCCAGGTACACAACAGTCCCAGGTACACCCCAACCTCCCCAGGTACCTCTGACACTCCCAGGTACACCCCTCCCCAGCACTCCCAGTTACACCTCCGACACTCCCAGTTACACCCTGACATCTCCCAGGTACACCTCAGACACTCCCAGGTACCTCTGACACTCGCAGGTACCCCCTCCTGACACTGGCAGGTGCACCTCCTGAAACTGTCAGGTACACCTCTGACCTCCCAGGTACACCTCTGACACTCCAGGTTACACCTCCGACACTCCCCTGGTACACCTCCGATACTCCCAGGTACATCTCCCACGTCTCCCAGGTACACCCTGGCCTCCCAGGTACTCCTCTGACCTCCCTGGTTTCACCTCTGACACTCCCAGGTACACCCTGGCCTTCCAGGTACACCTCTGACACTTCTAGGCCACACCTCTGACACTCTGGGTACCACCTCTGACGCCCCTGGAACACCCCTGACACTCCCAAAGTACACCTCTGACACTCCCAGGTACACCTCCAGACACTTCCAGGTACACCTCTGACACCTCCCACACCTCCTGACACTTCTGGGTACACCTATGACACTCCAGAAGTACTCCTCTGACGCTCCCCAGGTGCTCTTCTGGCCACCCCCCCAGGTACACCTCTGAGCCTCCCATGAACACATCTGGCCTCCCAGGTACACCGCTGACCCCACTCCCAGGTGCTCCTCCTGACACTCACTGGTACACCTGACATCCCAGGTACACCACTGACCTCCCCAGGTGCACCTCCTGACACTCCAGGTACCTCTGACACTCCCTGGTACACACCACCAGCTCTTCCAGGTACCACCTGACTTGCTCCCAGGTGCACCTCTGGCCTCCCAGGTACACTTCTGACACCCCAGGTACCAACTCCCAGCCTCCTGTTGCCACACCTGACACTCCCAGGTACAACTCTGACCTCCCAGGTACACCTCAGACACTCCCAGGTACACCTCAGACACTCCCAGGTACACCTCAGACACGCCCAGGTACCTCAGACACTCCCAGGTGCACCTTCCATGCCTCAGGTACACCCCTGACACTCCCGTTACACCTCCTGACACTCCCTGGTACACCTCCGGTCTCCCAGGTACACCTCCACGTCTCCAGGTACCTCCAGCACTCCCCAGGTACTCCTCCTGACACTCCCTAGTTCACCTCTGACACTCCCCAAGTACATCTCTGACACTCTGGGTGCACCTCAAACACTCCAAAAGGTGCACCTCTGACACTGCCAAGGTACACCTTTGACACTGGCAGTGTACCCTCTGACACTCCCAGGTACACCTCTGACACACCCAGGTAAACCTCCGATACTCCCAGGTACACCTCTGACGCTCCCGGAGTACACCGCCTAACACTCCCAGGAACACCATGACACTCCCAGGTACACCTCTGACTCTCCCAGGTACCTCTGGAACTCCCAGGTACCTCAAGACACTCCCAGGAACATTTCTGACACTTCAGTTCACCTCCGACATTTCAGGTACACCTCCCCAACCTCCCAGGTACACCACCAACCTTGCTCCCAGAGTACACCTCTCCCACTCCCGAGTACTCCTCTGTCCTCCCAGGTACTCCTCTGATGCTCCCAGGTACTCCTCCTGACACTCCCAGGTACACCTCCTGGCCTCCCAGGTACACCTTTCCACACTCCAGGCCACACCACTGACACTCCCAGGTATTGCACACCTCAGACACTCCCAGGTAAACCTCTGACACTCCCAGAACACCTCGAACACTCCCAGGTACAACCCGACACTCCAGGTACATCTCTGATACTCCCAGGTGCACCTCTGACTCCCAGGTACACCTCCGACCTGCCAGGTACACCTCAGACACTCCTAGGTCACCTCTAACACTGCCAAGTACATCTCTGACACTGCCAGGTACACCTCTGACACTCCCCAGATACACCGCCGATATTCACAGGTACACCCCTGGCACTCCCCAGGTACACCCCTGACAGTCCCAGGTACACCCTGGCTTGCTCCCAGGTACCTCTGACACTCCCAGGTGCCTTTGACACTCCCAGTTACACCTCCGACACTCCAGTTACACCCCTGACACTCCCAGGTACACCTCTGACACTCTCCAGGTACACCTCTGACACTCCCAGGTACACACTCCGACACTGCCAGGTACACCTCAGACACTCCTGGGTACACCTCCTAACACTGCCAGGTACATCTCTGACACTGCCAGGTGCACTCTGACACTCCCAGATACACCGCCGTGTTCACAGGTACACCCCTGGCCTCCCAGGTACACCTGACAGTCAGGTACCACCTCCCAGGTACTAGCAGTCCCAGGTACACCCTGACCTCCCAGGTACACCTCTGACACTCCCAGGTACACCTCTGACACTCCCAGTTACACCTCCGACACTCCAAGTTACACCTCCGACACTCCCAGGTACACCCTGACACTCCAGGTACACCTCTGACACTCCCAGGTACACCTCTGACACTCGCAGGTACACCTCTGACACTCCCAGGTACACCTCTGACACTCCCAGGTACACCTCCTGACACTCCCAGGTACACCTCCGACACTCGGGCACCTCAGACACTCCCAGGTACACCTCTGACACTCCCAGGTACACCTCAGACACTCCAGGGTACAACCCCGACACTCCAGGTACACCTCTGATGCTCCAGGTACACCTCTGACGCTCCCAGGTACTCGGCCTGCCAGGTACACCTCAGACACTCCTAGGTCACGTCTAACACCAGGTACATCCTCTGACACTGCCAGTGCCTCCCAGATGCACCGCCGATATTCACAGGTACACCCCTGACACTCCCAGGTACACCCCTGACATCCCAGGTACTGGACTCCCAGGTACACCTCTGACACTCCCAGGTACACCTTTGACACTCCCAGGTACACCTCTGACACTCCCAGGTGCACCCTCTGACACTCCCAGGTACACCTCTGACACTCCAGGTACACCTCCGACCTCCCTGGTACACCTCCGATACTCCAGGTACATCTCCAGTACTCCCAGGTACACCCTGACACTCCCAGGTACTCCTCTGACTCCTGGTTCACCTCCTGACACTCCAGGTACACCTGACCTCCAGGTACCTCTGTCACTCCCAGGTACATCTGACACTTCCAGGTACACCTCAGACACTCCCAGGTACACATCTGATACTCCCAGGTACTCCTCTGACCTCCCAGGTACACCTCTGACACTCCATGTACCTCAGAAACTCCCAGGTACACCTCAGACACTCCCAGGTACACCTTAGACACTCCCAGGTACACCACTGACACTCCAGGTACACCTCTGACACTCCCAGGTAACCTCTGACCTCCAAGGTACACCTCAGACACTTCCAGGTACCTCTGACCTTCCAGGTACACCTCTGCCTTCTAAGTACACCTCCTGACACTCCCAGGCCAATGACCTACCAGGTACACCTCTCTGACACTTCAGTATCTGACGCTCCCAGGTACTCCTTGGCTTCCCAGGTTTCTGGCACTCCATGTACATCCGACACTCCCAGGTACACCGCTGACGCTCAGGTACTCTCAACACTCCCAGGTACACCTCTGACACTCCTGGCACATCGGCCTCCCAGGTACACCGCTGACACTCCCAGGTACTCCTCTGACACTCCTGGTACACACCTGGCACTTCCAGGTCACCATTGACACTCCCAGTGTACACCTCTGGCACTCCCAGGTGCACCTCTGATTGGTACAACTCTGACACTCCCTAGTACACCTGACACTCCCAGACTCTGGCACTCCCAGGTACACCTCTGACACCCCCAGGTACACCTCTGACACTCCCTGGTACAAACCTGACACTCCCAGGTACACCACTGTCACTCCCAGGTACACCTCTGGCCTCCCAGGTACACCTCTGACACTCCCAGGTACACCTCAGACACTCCCAGGTACACCTCAGACACTCCCAGGTGCACCTCCGACACTCCCAGTTGCACCTCGATACTCCCAAGTACATCTCCGATACTCCCAGATACACTGACACTCCCAGGTACTTTTCTGACACTCCTGGTTTACCTCTGACACTCCCAGGTACACCCCTGACACTCCCAGTTACACCTCTGTCCTCCCAGGTACACCTCTGACACTCCCAGGTACACCTCTGACACTCCCAGGTACACCTCTTTCGCAGGTACCTCTGACACTGGCAGGTACACCTCTGACACTCCAGGTACCTCTGACACTCCCAGGTACCTCCGACACTCCAGGCACCTCAGACACTCCCAGGTAACGTCTGACACTCCCAGTACACACCTCAGACACCCCAGGTACAACCCCGACACTCCCAGGTACATCTCTGATCTCCCAGGTACCTCTGACGCTCCCAGGTACCTCCGACGCAGGTACACCTCCAGACACCTCCTGGTCGTCTAGCACTGCCAGGTACATCTCTGACACTGCCAGGTACACCTCTGACACTCCCAGACCGCCATTCACAGGTACCCTGACACTCCAGGTACACCTGACAGTCCCAGAGCCCCTGACACTCCCAGGTACACCTCTGACACTCCCATGTACACTCGACCTCCAGGTACACCTCTGACACTGGCAGGTGCACCTCTGACACTGTCAGGTACCTCTGACACTCCAGGTACACCTCCGACACTCACACCTCCGATACTCCCAGGTACATCTCCGATACTCCAGGTACCCTGACACTCCCAGGTACTCCTCTGACACTCCTGGTTCACCTCTGACCTCCCAGGTACACCCTGACACTCCCAGGTACACCTCTGTCACTCCCAGGTACACCTCTGACACTTCCAGGTACACCTCAGACACTCCCAGGTACACATCTGATGCTCCCAGGTACTCCTCTGACCTCCCAGGTACACCTCCTGACCTCCATGTACACCTCAAAACTCCCAGGTACCTCAGACACTCCCAGGTACACCTTAGACACTCCCAGGTACACCACTGACACTCCCAGGTACACCTCTGACACTCCCAGGTACACCTCTGACACTCCAAGGTACCTCAGACACTTCAGGTACACCTCTGACACTTCCAGGTACACCTCTGACACTTCTAGTACACCTCTGACACTCCCAGGCACCAATGACACTACCAGGTACACCTCTGACACTTCAAGTACTCCTCTGACGCTCCCAGGTACTCCTTTGACACCCCCAGGTACACCTCTGACACTCCCATGTACACATCCGACACTCCCAGGTACCTTGGCTCCCAGGTACTCCTCTGACACCCCAGGTACACCTCTGACACTCCCATGTACATCCGACACTCCAGGTACACCGCTGACACTCCTCTCTGACCTCCCTGGTACACACCTGGCACTTCCAGGTACACCATTGACACTCCCATGTACACCTCTGGCACTCCCAGGTACACCTCTGACACCCCCAGGTACAACTCTGACACTCCCTAGTACATACCTGACACTCCCAGGTACCTCTGGCACTCCAGGTACACCTCTGACACCCCCAGGTACAACTCTGACACTCCTGGTACAAACCTGACACTCCCAGGTACACCACTGTCCTCCTAGGTACACCTCTGGCACTCCCAGGTACACCTCTGACACTCCCAGGTACACCTCAGACACTCCCAGGTACACCTCAGACACTCCCAGGTGCACCTCCGACACTCCCTGGTACACCTCCGATACTCCCAAGTACATCGATACTCCCAGATACCCCTGACACTCCAGGTACTTTTCTGACCTCCCTGGTTTACCTCTGACACTCCCAGGTACACCTGACACTCCCAGTTACACCTCTGTCGTCAGGTACACCTCTGACCTCCCAGGTACACCTCAGACACTCCCAGGTACACCTCTGATCTCCCAGGTACTCCTCTGACACTCCCAGGTACACCTCTGACCTCCATGTACACCTCAGACACTCAGGTACCTCAGACACTCCCAGGTACACCTTAGACACTCCCAGGTACACCACTGACACTCCCAGGTACACCCTGACACTCCCAGGTACACCTCTGACACTCCAGGTACACCTCAGGCACTTCCAGGTACACCTCTGACACTTCCAGGTACACCTCTGACACTTCTAAGTACCTCTGACCTCCCAGGTACACCAATGACTACCAGGTACCTCTGACACTCGAAGTACTCCTCTGACGCTCCAGGTACTCCTCTGAACGCTCCCAGGTACACCTCTGACCTCCCAGGTACACCTCTGACACTCCCAGGTACCTCTCTGACGTTCCCAGGTACACCGCTGATACACCCAGGTACACCGCTGACACTTCCAGGTACACCTCAGACACTGACAGGTACACCTCAGACACTCCCAGGTACCTCAGACACTCCCAGCTACACCTCAGACACTCCCAGGTACACCTCAGCCACACCCAGGTGCACCTCTGACACTCCAGGTACAACTCTGACACGCCCTGGTACCCATCTGACACTCCGAGGTACACCACTGACACTCCCAGGTACACCTCTAGCACTCCCAGGTAAACCTCTGACACCCCAGGTACAACCCTGACACTCCCTGGTACAAACCTGACACTCCCAGGTACACCACTGACCTCCTAGGCACCTCTGGCACTCCCAGGTACACCTCCGACACTCCCAGGTACACACACAAGCACTCCAGGTACACCACTCAGCCTCCCAGGTACACCTCTAGCACTCCCAGGTACACCTCTGACACCCCAGGTACAACTCTGACACTCCCTGGTGCAAACCTGACCTCCCAGGTACAACTCTGACCTCCCAGGTACCTCTGACCTCCTGGTACACCCCTGACACTCCCAGGTACACCTGACACTCCCAGGTACCTTCTGGCACTCCCAGGTACACCTCTGACACTCCCAAGTGCACCTTCGATACTCCCAGGTACCTCCGATACTCTCAGGTACACCTCTTACACTCCCGTGCTCCTCTGACACTCCCTGGTTCACCTCTGACCTCCCAGATACACCTCTGACACTCCCAGGTACACCTCAGACACTCCCAGGTACACCTCTGACGCAGGTACACCTCTGACACTGCCAGGTACACCTCTGACACTGGCAGGTACACCTCTGACACTCCCAGGTACACGTCACACCCAGGTACACCCTGACACTCCCAGGTGCCTCTGACACTCCTGGGTACACCCTGACACTTCGGTACACCTCAGACACTCCCAGGAACACTTCAGCACTTCAGGTACACCTCCATTTGCAGGTACACCACTGCACTCCAGGTACTGAGCACTCCCAGGTACACCTCTGACACTCCCAGGTACCTCTGACGCTCCAGACCTCCTCTGATGCTCCAGGTGCTCCTCTGACACTCCAGGTACACCTCTGACACTCCCAGGCACCTCTGACACTCCCAGGTACACACTGACACTCCAGGTACACCTCAGACACTCCCAGGTACACCACTGACACTCCCAGGTACCTCAGACACTCCCAGGTACACCTCTGACACTCCCAGTTACACCTCAGACACTCCCAGGTACACCTCCAGCACTCCCAGGTACACCACTGACAGTCCCAGGTGTTGCCCAACCTCCAGGTACACCTCCGCCACTCCCAGGTACACCACAGACACTCAGGTACACCTCTGACACTGCCAGGTACATCTCTGACACTGCCAGGTACACCTCTGACACTACCAGATACAACGCCGATACTCACAGGTACACCCCTGATACTCCCAGGTACACCTGACAATCCCAGTACAACCCTGCCTCCCAGGTACACCTCTGACCTCCAGAACTTTCTTGACCTCCCAGTTACACCTAAGACACTCCCAGTTACACCCTTGACACTCCCAGGTACACCTCTTGCACTCCCAGGTACCTCTGACACTCCCAGGTACACCTCTGACACACCCAGGTACACCTCTATGCTCCCAGGTACCTCTGACACTCCCAGGTACAGCTGACACTCCAGGTACACCCCTGACACTCCCAGGTACACCTCTGACACTCCAAGGTTCACCTCAGACACTCCCAGTATATTTCTGACACTCCCAGGTACACCTAAGACACACCCAGGTACACCTCTGACACTCCCAGGTACTCCTCTGATGCTCCCAGGTACTCTCTGACACTCCCAGGTACCTCTGACACTCCCAGGTACACCTCTGACCTCCCAGGTACACCTCTGACAATCCAAGAACACCCTGACACTCCGTGGCACACTCTGACACCCCAGGTACACCTTGACACTCCCCACACCAAGACACACCCAGTTACACCCTGACACTCCCATGTACACCCTGACACTGCAGGTTTACCTCTGACACTCCCTGGTACACCTCTGACACACCCAGGTACACCTCTGATACTCCCAGGTACACCTCTGACACCCTGTTACACCCTGACACCCCAGATGCACCCCTGACACCCCAGGTGACACCACTGACACTCCCAGGCACACCTCTGACACTCCCGGTCACACCCTCTGATACCCCACTGGATGCCCCAGGTACTCCTCTGACACCCAGCACACCTCTGACACCCTAGGCACCTCTGACACTCCCGTACACCTTTGACACTCCCAGGACTCCCTGATGCTCCCAGGTACTCCTCTGACACTTCCAGGTACACCTCTGACACTCAACAGGTACACCTCTGACACTGCCATGTACACCACTGACACTCCCAGGTACACCTCAGACACCCCAGGTACACCTCTGACACACCCAGGTACACCTCAGACACTCCCAGGTACACCACTACACTCCCAGGCACCTCACACTCCCAGGTACACCCCTGACACTCCCAGGTACACCTCCGACAATCCCAGGACACCCACAGACACTCGTGCACACCTCTGACACCGCAGGGTACATCTCTGACACTGCCAGGTACACCTGACACTCCCAGATACACCGCCGATACCACAGGTACACCCCTGACACTCCCAGGTACACACCCTGACAATCCCAAGTACACCCCTGACACTCCCAGGCACATCTGACACTCCCAGGAACACCTTGACACTCCCAGTTACACATTAGACTCCCAGTTACACCCTTGACACTCCCTGAGTACACCTCTGACACTCCCAGGTACACCTCTGACACTCCCAGGCACACCCTGACACTGTCAGGTACACCCTGACACCTGAGGTACACCTCTGACACACCCAGTGCCACCTCCGATACCCCAGGTATACCTCTGACACTCCCAGGTACACCGTGACACTCCCAGGTACACCCCCTGACACTCGGTGGACACCTCTGACACTCCCAAGTATACCCCAGACACTCCCAGGCATATTTCTGACACTTCCAGGCACACCTCCACACTTCCAGGTACACCTCTGACCCTCCCAGGTACACCAATGAAACTCCCAGGTACACCACTGACACCCCAGGTACACCTCACACTCCCAGGTACACCTCTGACACTCCCAGGTACTCCCTCTGATGCTCCCAGGTACTCCTGTGACACACCCAGGTACACCTCTGACACTCCCAGGCTCCTCTGACACTCCCAGGCACCACTGACACTCCCAGGTACACCCCCTGACACCCAGGTTCACCTCAGACACTCCCAGGTACACCTCTGAAACTCCCAGGTACACCTCTGACACCCCAGGTGTTACCCCTGACACTACCAGGTACACCTCCGACACTCCCAGGTCACCACAGACACCTGGTCACACCTCTGACACTGCCAGGTACATCTCTGACACTGCCAGGTACACTCTGACACTCCCAGATACACCGCCGATACTCACAGGTACCCCCTGATTCCCCAGGTACACCCCTGACAATCCCAGGTACACCCCTGACACTCCCAGGTACACTCTCTGACACTCCCAGGTACACCTTTGACACTCCCAGTTACACCTAAGACACACCCAGTTACACCCTTGACACTCCCAGGTACACCTCTGACACTGCAGGTACACCTCTGACACCCCAGGTACACTGACACTGGCAGGTACACTCTGATATCTCCAGGTACACCTTTGACACACCCAGACACCTTATACTCCAGGTACACCACACTCCCGTTACACCCCTGACACCCCAGATGCACCCCTGACACTCCCAGGCACACCACTGACACTCCGAGGCACACCTCTGACACTCCCAGGTACACCCTGACACCCCAGATACTCCTCTGATGCCCCAGGTACTCCTCTGACACTCCCAGGTCACCCCTGACACCCCAGGTACACCTCTCGACACTCCCAGGTACACCTCTGACACTCCCAGGTACTCCTCTGATGCTCCCAGGTACTCTCCTGACACTTCCAGGTACACCTCTGACACTAACAGGTACACCTCTGACACTTCCATGTACACCACTGACACCCCAGCACACCTCAGACACCCCAGGCACACCTGACACTACCAGCACACCCTCAGACACTCCCAGGGACACCCCTAACACTCCCAGGTACACCTCTGGCACTCCCAGGTACACCTGACATTCCCAGGTACACCCGACACCCAGGTACACCACAGACACCCCAGGCACCTCTGACACTGCCAGGTACATCTCTGACACTGCCAGGTACACCTCTGACACTCCCAGATACACCGCCGATACTCACAGGTACACCCCTGACACTCCCAGGTACACCCCTGACAATCCTGGCACACCCCTGACACCTGTGCACACATCTGACACTCCCAGGAACACCTTTGACACTCCCAGTCACTTTAGACACTCCCAGTTACACCCCTGACACCCCAGGTACACCCCCACACCCCAGGTACACCTCTGACACTCCCAGGTCACACCTCTGATTCTGTCAGGTACACCTCTGACACCTGGAGGCACCCCTGACACACCCAGGTACACCTCTATACTCCCAGGCTGACACTCCCAGGCATGCCCCTGACACTCCCAGGTACACCTCTGACATTCCCAGGTATACCTCGACACCCCTGGTATATTTCTGACACTCCAGGTACACCTCCGACACTTCCAGGTACACCCTCTGACTCTCCCAGGTACACCAATGACACCCCAGGTACACCGCTGACACCCCAGGTACACCTCTGACACCCCAGGTACACCTCTGACACCCCAGGTACCCTCTGATGCCCCAGGTACTCCCTGACACACCCAGAACACATCTGACACCCCAGGTACACCTCCTGACACTCCCAGGTACTCCACTAACACTTCCTAGTACACCTGAGACACTCCCAGGTACACCTCACACCCGTACACCTCAGACACCCCAGGTACAACTATGACACCCCAGGTACACCCCTGACACCCCAGGCACACCTCTGACACTCCCAGGTACACCTCTGACACTCCGCAGCATACCTCTGACACTGTCAGGTACACCTCTGACACCTGAGTACACCTCTGACACACCAGGTACACCTCCGATACTCCCAGGCACCTCTGACACTCCCAGGTACACCTGCTGACACTCCCAGGTACACCCCTTGACACTCCCAGGTACACCTCTGACACTCCGCATACCCCAGACACTCCCAGGTATATTCTGACACTTCCAGGTACACCTGACACTTCCAGGTACACCTCTGACCCTCCCAGGTACACCAATGACACTCCCAGGTACACCACTGACACCCCACACCCTGACACACCCAGGCACACCCCTGACACTCCCAGGTACTCCTCTGATGCCCCAGGTACTCCTGTGACACACCCAGGCACACCTCTGACACTCCCAGGCACACCTCTGACACCCCAGGTACACCACTGACACCCCAGGTACACCTCAGACACTCCCAGGTACACCCTGACACCCCAGGTACACCTCAGACACCCCAGGTACACCTATGACACTCCCAGGTACACCCCTGACACCCCAGGTACACCCTTGACACCCCAGGCACACCTCCGACACTCCCAGGTACAACTCAGACACCCCAGGTGCACCTCTGACACTCCCAGTTACACCTCTGACACTCCCTAGTACACACCTGACACCCCAGGTACACCACTGACACTCCCAGGTACAACTCTGGCACTCCCAGGTACACCTCTGACACTCCCAGGTACACCTCCGACACCCAGGTACACCTGATACTCCCAGGTACACCCTCTGACACTCCCAGGTACTCCTCTGACACTCCCTGGTTCACCTCTGACACCCCAAGCACACCTCTGACAGTCCCAGGTACACCCCACCCCAGGTACACCTCTGACACTGTCAGGCACACCTCTGACACCTCAGGCACACCTCTGATACTCCCAGGTACACCTACGATACTCCCAGGTACACCTCTGACACTCCCAGGTACACCTCGGATACCCCAGGTACACCCCACGATACTCCCAGTTACACCCCTGAAACTCCCAGGCACCCTCTGACACCCCTGGTTCACCTCTGACAATCCTGCACACCCCTGACACCCCAGGCACATCTCACACCCCAGGTACACCTCAGACACTTCTGGACATTTCTGACACCTCCACACCTCCGACACTTCCAGGTACACCTCTGACACTCCCAGTTACACCAATGACACACCCAGGTCACCACTAACACTAAGGTACCCTCTGACACTCCCAGGTACACCTCTAACACTCCCAGGTACTCCTGTGATTCCCAGGTACTCCTCTAACATCCCAGGTACACCTCTGACACTCCATGTACACCTCAGACACTCCAGGCACACCTATACACTCCCCAGTACACCTTATACACCCCAGGCACCCACTGACACTCCCAGGTACACCCCTGACACCTGAGGCACACTCTGACACTCCCAGGTACACCTCAGACACTCCCAGGTATACCTCTGACACTTCAGGCACACCTCTGACAATCCCAAGTACACCACTGATACTCCCAGGTACACCTCTGACCTCCCAGGTACACCTTGACACTCCCAGTTACACCTAAGACACTCCCAGTTACACCCCTGACACTCCCAGGTACCTCTCTGACACTCCCTGTTCACGTCTGACACTCCCAGGTACACCTCAGACACTCCCAGGTCACATTTCTGACATTTCCAGGCACACCCCGACACTTCCAGGTACACCTCTGACACCAGGCACCTCTGATGCCCCAGGTACTCCTCAGACACCCTGCACACCTCCCAGACACCCTAGGTACACCTCTGACACCTCGAGGCACACCTGACACCTGCAGGTACATTCTCAGACACCCCAGGCACACCTCTGACACTCCCAAGGCACACCTCAGACACCCCAGGCACACCACTGACACCCCAGGTGCACCTCTGACACCCCAGGTACCCCCTGACACTCCCAGGCACACCTCCGACACCCCAGGTACACCTCAGACACCCCAGGTACTGCTCTGACATTGCCAGGTACATCTCTGCCACTGCCAGGTACACCACTGACACTCCCAGATACACCGCCGATACTCACAGGTACACCCTGACACTCCCAGGTACACCCCCTGACAATCCCAGGTACACCCCGACACTCCCAGGTACACCTCTGACACGCCCAGGTACACCTTTGACACTCCCAGTTACACCTCCGATAGTCCCAGTTACAACCCTTACACCCCAGGTACACCTTTGACACTCCCAGGTACACCTCTGACACTCCCCAGGTACACTTCTGACAGTGGCAGGCACACCCCTGACACCCCAGGCACCTCTCAACACCCAGGTACACCTCTGATACTCCCCAGGTACATCCTGACACTCCCAGGTACACCCGCTGGCACTCCCAGGTACACCCTGACACTCCCAGGCACACCTCCGGACACCCCAGGCACACCCCAGACACCCTAGGTACATTCTGACACTTCCAGGTACACCTCAGCCACTCCCAGGTGCACCTCTGACTCCCAGGTACACCTCTGACACTCCTGGCACACACCTGACACTCCGAGACACACCACTGACACCCAGGTACACCTCAGCACCCCAGGTACACTCTGACACCCCCAGGTACAACTCTGACACTACCTGTTTCAAACCTGACACCCCAGGCACACCACTGACACTCCTAGGTACACCTCTGGCACCCCAGGTACACTGACACTCCCAGGTACACACCTGACACTCCCAGGTACACCACTGACACTCCCAGGTCACCCCTGACACTCCCAGGTACACCTCTGACACTCCCAAGTATACCTCAGACACTCCGGTATATTTCTGACACTTCCAGGTACACCTCCGACCTCCCAGGTACACCAATGACACTCCCAGGTACACGACACCCCAGGTACACCTCTGACACACCCGGTGTACACCTCTGACACCCCAGGTACTCCCTCTGATGCCCCAGGCACTCCTGGACACACCCAGGTACACCTCTCTGACACTCCCAGGTACACCTCTGACACCCCAGGTACACCACTGACACTCCTAGGTACACCTCAGACACCCCAGGTACACCTCTGACACTGCACACCTCAGACACCCCAGGCACACCCATGACACCCCAGGTACACCCCTGACACTCCCAGGTACACCCTTGACACCCCAGGTACACCTCCGACACCCCAGGCACAACCTCAGACACCCCAGGTGCACCTCTGACACTCCCAGTTACACCTCTGACACTCCCTAGTACACACCTGACACTCCCAGGTACACCACTGACACTCCCAGGTACAACTCTGGCACTCCCAGGTACACCTCTGACACTCCCAGGTACACCTCCGATACTCCCAGGTACACCTCCGATACTCCCAGGTACACCTCTGACACTCCCAGGTACCTCTGACACTCCCCTGGTTCACCCCTGACACCCCAAGTACACCTCTGACAGTCCCAGGTACACCTCAGTCACCCCAGGTACACCTCTGACACTGTCAGGTACACCTCTGACACTCCAGGTACACCTCTGATACCCCAGGTACACCTACGATACTCCCAGGTACACCTTCGATACTCCCAGGTACACCTGATACTCCCAGGTACACCTACGATACTCCCAGTTACACCCTGAAACTCCCAGGTACTCCTCTGACACTCCCTGGTTCACCTCTGACAATCCCAGGTACACCCTGA
Organism: Homarus americanus; assembly: GCF_018991925.1. Classification (NCBI taxonomy): domain Eukaryota; kingdom Metazoa; phylum Arthropoda; class Malacostraca; order Decapoda; family Nephropidae; genus Homarus; species Homarus americanus. The sequence goes on from NW_024739416.1 coordinate 38,304, forward strand.
CACTCCCAGGTACATCTCTGACACCCCAGGTACACCTCAGACACTCTGCACATTTCTGACACCTCCAGGTACACCCGACACTCCAGGTACACCTCTGACACTCCCAGTTACACCAATGACACACCCAGGTACACCACTAACACTCCAAGGTACACCCTGACACCCCAGGTACACCCCAACACTCCCAGGCACTCCTGTGATGCCCCAGGTACTCCTCTAACACTCGGTACCTCTCTGACACTCCATGCACACCCCAGACACCCAGGTACACCTCATACACCCCCAGCACACCTTATACACTCCCAGGTACACCACTGACACCCCAGGTACACCCCTGACACCTGAGGTACACCTCTGACACTCCCAGGTACACCTCAGACACCCCAGGTATACCTCTGACACTTCTAGGTACACTCTGACAATCCCAAGTACACCACTGATACTCCCAGGTACACCTCTGACTCTCCTAGGTACACCTTGACACTCCCACACACCTAAGACACTCCCAGTTACACCCTGACACTCCCAGGCACTTCTGACACTCCCTGGTTCACGTCTGACACTCCCAGGTACACCCCAGACACTCCAGGTACATTTCTGACACCAGGTACACCTCCGACACTTCCAGGTACACCTGACACTCCTGGTACTCCTCTGATGCCCCAGGTACTTCCTCCCCCCCAGGTACACCCTCAGACACTCCTAGGTACACCTCTGACATCTGAGGTACACCCTGACACCTGCAGCACATTTCACAGACACCCCAGGTACACCTCTGACACTCCCCAGCACCTCAGACACTCCCAGGTACACCACTGACACTCCCAGGTGCACCTCTGACACCCCAGGTACCCCCTGACACTCCCAGGTACACCTCCGGACCCAGGTACACCTCAGACACTCCCAGGTACTGCTCTGACATTGCCAGGTACATCTCTGCCACTGCCAGGTACACCACTGACACTCCCGATACACCGCCGATACTCACAGGTACACCCTGACACTCCCAGGTACACCCCTGACAATCCCAGGTACACCCCTGACACTCCCAGGCACCTCTGACACGCCCAGGTACACCTTTTGACACTCCCGTACACCTCCGATAGTCCCAGTTACAACCCCTACACTCCCAGGTACACCTTGGACACTCCCAGGCACACCTCTGACACTCCCAGGTACACTTCTGACAGTGGCAGGTACACCTCTGACACCCCAGGTGCACCTCTCACACACCCAGGTACACCTCTATACTCCCAGGTACATCTCTGACACTCCCAGGTACACCGCTGGCACTCCCAGGTACACCCCTGACTCCCAGGTACACCTCGGACACCCCAGGTACACCAGACACTCCTAGGTACATTTCTGACACTTCCAGGTACACCTCAGCCACTCCCAGCACCTCTGACACCCCAGGTACACCTCTGACACTCCCTGGACACACCTGACACCTGAGATACACCACTGACACCCCAGGTACACCTCTAGCACTCCCAGGCACACTTCGACACCCCAGGTACAACTCTGACACTACCTGGTTCAAACCCACACTCCCCAGGTACACCACTGACACTCCTAGGTACACCTCTGGACCCCAGGTAACCTCCGACACTCCAGGTACACACCTGACACTCCCAGGTACACCACTGACACTCCCAGGTACACCTCTAGCACTCCCAGGTACACCTCTGACACCCCAGGTACAACTCTGACACTCCCTGGTACAAGCCTGACACTCCCGGTACAACTCTGACACTCCCAGGTACACCTCTGACACTCCCTGGTACACACCTGACACTCCCAGGTACACCACTGACACTCCCAGGGTACACTTCTGGCACCCCAGGCACACCTCTGACAGTCCCAGGTACACCTCCGATACCCTCAGGTACACCTCTTACACTCCCACGCATCTCTGACACCCTGGTTCACCTCTGACACCCCAGACACCCTGACACCCCAGGTACACCTCAGACACCCCAGGTACACCTCTCACACTGCCAGGTACACCTCTGACCCTGCCAGGTACACCTCTGACACTGGCAGGTACACCTCTGACACTCCCGGTACACGTCTGACACACCCAGGTACACCCCTGACACTCCCAGGTGCACCTCTGACACTCACAGGTACACCCTGACACTTCCAGGTACACCTTGGACACCCCAGAACATTTCTGACACTTCCAGGTACACCTCCGACACTTCCGCACACCTCTGACACCCCAGGCACCAATGACACCCAGAACACCACTGACACTCCCAGGTTCACCTCTGACACTCCCAGGTACACCTCTGACGCTCCCAGTACCCTCTGATGCCCCAGCCACCTGACACCCCAGGCACACCTCTGACACCCCAGTACACCTCTGACACCCCAGGCACACCACTGACACCCCGTACACCTCAGACATCCCAGGTACACCTCTGACACTCCCAGGTACACCTCAGACACTCCCAGGTACACCTCTGACACTCCCAGGTACACCTCTGAGAGTCCCAGGTTACCCCACACCCCAGGCACACCTCCGACACTCCCAGGTACACCACAGACACCCCAGGTACACCTCTGACACTGCCAGGTACATCTCTGACACTGCCAGGTACACCTCTGACACCCCAGACACCTGCTGATACTCACAGGTACACCCCTGATACCCCAGGTAAACCCTGACAATCCCAGGTACACCCCTGACACTCCCAGGTACACCTCTGACACCCCAGGCACACCTTTGACACTCCCAGTTACACCTAAGACACTCCCAGTTACACCCTTGACACTCCCAGGCACACCTATGACACTCCCAGGTACACCTCTGACACTCCCAGGTACACCTCTGACACACCCAGGCACACCTCTGATACTCCCAGGTACACCTCTCACACTCCCAGGTACACCGCTGACACTCCCAGGTACACCCCTGACACTCCCAGGTACACCTCTGACACTCCCAGGTTCATCTCAGACACCCAAGGTATATTTCTGACACCCCAGGTACACCTCAGACACTGCAGGCACACCTCTGACACCCCAGGCACACCTCTGACACCCCAGGTGTTACCCCCTGACACCCAGGTACACCTCCGACACCCCAGGTACACCACAGACACTCCCACACCCTGACAATCCCAGGTACACCCTGACACCCAGGCACACCTCTGACACTCCCAGGTACCACCTTGACAGTCCCAGTTACACCTAAGACACACCCAGTTACACCCTTGACACTCGTACACCTCTGACACTCGCAGGTACACCTCTACTCCCAGGCACACTGCTGACACTGGCAGGTACACCTCTGACACTCCCAGGTACACCTCTGACACACCCAGGTACACCCTCTAATACTCCCAGGTACACCCTCTGACACACCCATTACACCCTGACACTCCCAGATACACCCCTGACACCCCAGGCACACCACTGACACCCCAGGTACACCCTGACACCCCAGTACACTTCTGACACCCCAGGTACCCTCTGATGCTCCCAGTACCCTCTGACACCCCAGGTACACCTCTGACACTTCCAGGCACAACCTGACACCCTAGATACACCTCTGACACTCCCATACTCCTGTGATGCTCCCAGGTACCCTCTGACACTCCAGGTACACCTCTGACACCCCAGGCACACCTCTGACACTCCCATGTACACCACTGACACGCCCAGGTACACCTCAGACACTCCGGGCACACCTCTGACACTCCCAGGTACACCTCAGACACCCCAGGCACACCTCTAACACTCCCCAGGCACCCTGACACCCCAGGCACACCCCCTGACACCCCAGGCACACCTCCGACACTCCCAGGCACACCACAGACACCCCAGGTACACCTCTGACACTGCCAGGTACATCTCTGACACTGCCAGGTACACCCTGACACTCCCAGATACACCGCCGATACCACAGGCACACCCCTGACACTCCCAAGCACACCCCTGACAATCCCAAGTACACCCCTGACCTCCCAGGTACACCTCTGACACTCCCAGGAACTGCCTTGACACTCCCAGTTACACCTTGAGCACTCCCAGTTACACCTACACCTGCTCCCAGGTACACCTCTGACACTCCCAGGTACCTCTGACACTCCCAGGTACACCTCTGACACTGGCAGGTACACCTCTGACACTCCGGGTACACCTCTGACACCCAGGTACACCTCCGGTGCTCCCAGTACTCGATACTCCCAGGTACACCTCTGACACTCCCAGGTACCTCTGACACTCCCAGGTACACCTCTGACACTGGCAGGTACCTCTGACACTCCGAGGTACACCTCTGACACACCAGGTACACCTCCGATACTCCCAGGTACACCTCCGATCTCCCAGGTACACCTCAGACACTCCCAGGTGCACCTCTGACACTCCCAGTTACACCTCTGACACTCCCTGGTACACACCTGACACTCCCAGGTACACCACTGACACTTCCAGGTACAACTCTGGCACTCCCAGGTACACCTCTGACACTCCCAGGTACACCTCCGTTACTCCCAGGTACACCTCGATACTCCCAGTTACCTGACACTCCAGGTACTCCTCTGACACTCGTTGGTTCACCTCTGACACTCGGTACACCCCTGACACTCCCAGGTACACCTCCGACCTCCCAGGTACACCACAGACACTCCCAGGTACACCTCTGACACTGCCAGTACATCTCTGACACTGCCAGGTACACCTCTGACACTCCCAGATACCTCCGATACTCCCAGGTACACCCTGACCTCCCAGGTACTCCTCTGACACTCCCTGGTACACCTCTGACAATCCCAGGTACACCACAACCTCCCAGGTACATCTTTGACACTCCCAGGTACACCTCAGACACTCTCAGGTACATTTCTGACACCTCCAGGTACACCTCTGACACTTCCAGGTACCTCTGACACTCCCAGTTACACCAATGACACACCCAGGTACACCACTAACACTCCAAGGTACACCTCTGACACTCCCAGGTACACCTCTGACACTCCAGGTACTCCTGTGATGCTCCCAGGTACTCCTCTACACTCCCAGGTACACCTCTGACACTCATGTACACCTCAGACCTCGGTACCTCATACACTCCCAGGTACACCTTGGACACTCCCAGGTACACCACTGACACTTCCAGGTACACCCCTGACTCCGGTACACCTCTGACACTCCCAGGTACCTCAGACACTCCCAGGTATACCTCTGACACTTCCAGGTACACCTCTGACAATCCCAAGTACACCACTGACACTCCCAGGTACACCTCTAACTCTCCCAGGTACACCTTAGCACTCCAGTTACACCTAAGACACTCCCAGTTACACCCCTGACACTCCCAGGTACTCTCTGACTCCTGGTTTCGTCTGACACTCCCAGGTACACCTCAGACACTCCCAGTACATTTCTGACATTTCCAGGTACACCTCCGACACTTCCAGGTACACCTCTGACACTCCAGGTACTCCTCTGATGCTCCCAGGTACTCCTCAGACACTCAGGTACACCTCAGACACTCCTAGGTACACCTCTCACACTCCGAGGTACACCCTGACAGGAACATTTCAGACACTCCCAGGTACACCTCTGACACTCCCAGGTACACCTCAGACACTCCCAGGTACACCACTGACACTCCCAGGTGCACCTCTGACACTCCAGGTACCCCCTGACACTCCCAGGTACCTCCGACACTCCCAGGTACACCTCAGACACTCCCAGGTACTGCTCTGACATTGCCAGGTACATCTCTGCCACTGCCAGGTACACCACTGACACTCCCAGATACATCGCCGATACTCACAGGTACACCCCTGACACTCCCAGGTACACCCTGACAATCCCAGGTACCCCTGACACTCCCAGGTACACCTCTGACACTCCCAGGTACACCTTTGACACTCCAGTTACACCTCCGATAGTCCCAGTTACAACCCTTACACTCCCAGGTACACCTCTGACACTCCAGGTACACCTCTGACCTCCGGTACACTTCTGAAAGTGGGGTACACCTCTGACACTCCCAGGTGCCTCTCACACACCAGGTACCTCTGATACTCCCAGGTACATCTGACCTCCCAGGTACCGCTGACACTCCCAGGTACACCCCTGACACTCCCAGGTACACCTCGGACACTCCCAGGTACCTCAGAAACTCCTAGGTACATTTCTGACACTTCCAGGTACACCTCAGACACTCCCAGGTACGCCACTGACACTCCCAGGTACACCCCTGACACTCCCAGGTACACCTCTGACACTCCCAGGTACACCACAGACACTCCCAGGTACACCTCTGACACTTCGAGGTACCTCCTGACACTTCAGGTACACCTCTGACACTCCCAGGTACACAAATGACACTACAAGGTACACCTCTGACACTCCGGTACTCCTCTGAGCTCCAGGAACTCCTCTAACACTCCCAGGTACACTGACACTCCCAGGTCCCTCTCTGACGTTCCCAGGTACACCGCTGATACCCCAGGTACACTGCTGACACTTCCAGGTACACCTCAGACACTGACAGGTACACCTCAGACACTCCCAGTACACCTCAGACACTCCCAGGTACACCTCAGACACCCAGGTACACCAGCCACCCCAGATGCACCTCCTGACACCCCAGGTACACCTCTGACACCCCTGGTACACACCTGACACCCGAGTACACCACTGACACTCCAGGCACACCTCTAGCACCCCAGGTACACTCTGACACCCCAGGTACAACTCTGACACTCCCTGGTACAAACCTGACACTCCCAGGCACACCACTGACACTCCTAGGTACACCTCTGGCACTCCCGCACACCTCCGACACTCCCAGGTACACACCTGACACTCCCGCACACCACTGACACCCCAGGTACACCTGTAGCACTCCCAGGTACACCTCTGACACCCCCAGGAACAACTCTGACACTCCCTGGTTCAAACCTGACACTCCCAGGTACAACTCTGACACCCCAGGTACACCTCTGACACCCCTGCACACACCTGACACCCCAGGCACACCACTGACACTCCCATCCCCAGGTACACTTCTGGCACCCAGGCACACACCCCACAGTCCCAGGTACACCCGACACCCCAGGCACACCCTTACACTCCCCCACGTACCCTGACACCCCTGTCTCACCTCTGACACTCCCAGACACACCTCTGACACCCCTGGTGCACCAGACACCCCACACCAGGCACACTCTGACCCACAGGTACACCCTCTGACACTGCAGGTACACCCCTGACACCCCAGCACACGTCCTGGTCACACCCAGGCACCCCTGACACCCCAGGCACCTCTGACACCACAGGCACACCGAGGCCTGGTGTTACCAATCTTTGTAATAATTCCCAGGAACATTTCTGACACTTCCAGGCACACTGACACCTCCAGGCACACCTCTGACACCCAGGTGTCACCAATGACACTCCCAGGTACACCACTGATGACCCTGGTGTCTCACCTCTTGGACACTCCCAGGCACACCCTCTGACGCCCCAGGTACCCCTCTGATGCCCCAGCCACTCCTCTGACACTCCCCAGGCACAGTCTCTGACACTCCCAGGCACACCCTCTGACACTCCCAGGCACACCACCGACACCTGCGCCACCCCAGACACCCCAGGCACACCTCTGACACTCCCCAGGCACACCTCAGACATCCCAGTGTGCACACCTCTGACACCCCCAGTACACCTCTGAGAGTCCCAGGTGTTACCCCTGGACACTCCCAGGCACACCTCCTGACACTCCCAGGCACACCACAGACACTTATGCACACCTCTGACACTGCTCAGGCACATCTTTGACACTGCCAGGTACACCTCTGACACTCCCTGCAGATACACTGCCGATAATTACAGGCACAATTCCCTGATAATTCCCAGGTAAACCCCTGACAATCCCAGGTACACCCCCCTGACACTCCCAGGTACACCTCTGACACTCCCAGGCACATTCCTGACACTGCACCCAAGACACTCCCAGTTACACCCCTGACACTCCCAGGCACACCCCATGACACCTAGGCACACCTCTGACACTCCCAGGTACACCTCTGACACACCCAGTACACCTCTGATAATTCCAGGTACACCCCCACACCCCAGGCACGCTGACACCCCAGGTACACCCCGACACCCCAGGCACATCTCTGACACTCTAAGTGTCTCATCCTCAGACACCTAAGGTATATTTGACACTTAGGCACACCTCAGACACCTGCAGGCACACCCCTGACACCCAGGCACACCTCTGACACTCCCAGGTGTTACCCTGACACCCCAGGCACACCCGACACTCCCTGGTGCACACCCACAGCATTCCAGGCACACCCCTGACAGTCCCAGGCACACCCCTGACACTCCCCAGGCACACCTCTGGACACCCAGGCACACCTTGACAGTCCCAGTTACACCTAAGACACACCCAGCCACACCCCTGACACTCCCCAGGCACACTCTGACACCTGCAGGCACACCTCTACACTCCCCAGGCACACCGGCTGACACTGCAGGTACACCCTGGACACCCCAGGTTAATTCCCTGACACACCTGTGCAGGTACACCTCTGGATACTCCCCAGGTACACCTCTGACACACCCATTACACTCCCTGACACTCCCAGATACACCCCTGACACCCCCAGGCACACCACTGACACCCCAGTACACCTCTGACACTCCCCAGGTACACTTCTGACACTCCCAGGCACTCCCTCTGATGCTCCCAGGTACCCTCCACACTCCCAGGCACACCACACCCCAGGCACAACTCTGACACTCCTAGATACACCCCACACTCCTGGTACCCCTGTGATGCTCCCAGGCACCCTCTGACACTCCAGGCACACCCCTGACACCCCAGGCACACCTCCAACACCCCATGCACACCACTGACACGCCCAGGCACACCCCAGACACCCCAGGCACACCTCTGACACCCCAGGCACACCTCAGACACCCCAGGCACACCTCTAAACACTTGCACACCTCTGACACCCCAGGCACACCCCCTGACACCCCAGGCACACCTGACACCCCAGGCACACCACAGACACTCCCCAGTACACCCTCTGACACTGCCAGGTAAGTACATCTCTGACACTGCACACCTCTGACACTCCCAGATACACCAGGCCGATACTCACAGGTACACCCCCTGACACCCCAGGCACACCCCTGACAATCCTGCAAGCACACCCCCTCTGACCACACCCCTGACACCCCAGCACACCTCTGACACTCCCAGGAACACCTTTGACACTCCCAGATACACCTTAGACACTCCTAGTTACACCCCTGACACTCCCAGGCACACCTCTGACACCCCCAGTACACCTCTGACACTCCCAGGTACACCTCTAACACTGGCAGGTACACTGACACCTGAGGTACACCTCTGACACACCCAGGTACACCTCTGATACTCCCAGGTATACCTCTGACCCTCCCAGGCACACCGCTGACACCCCAGGTACACCCTGACACTCCCACACACCTCTGACACTCCGCATACCACCCAGACACCCCAGGCATATTCTGACACTTCCAGGCACACCTCCGACACTTCCAGGTACACCTCTGACCTCTGGTCACACCAATGACACCCAAGGTCACACCACTGACACCCCAGGCACACCTCTGACACTCCCAGGCACACCTCTGACACTCCCAGGTACTCCTCTGATGCTCCCCAGGTACCTCTGACACACCGAGGTACACTGACACTCCCAGGCACACCTCTGACACTCCCAGGTCCCCACTGACATTCCTAGGCACACCTCAGACACCCCTGGTACACCTCTGACACCCAGGCACCCCAGACACCCCAGGCACACCTATGACCCCAGCACACCCCCACGCCCCAGGCACACCCTGACACTCGCACACCTCCAACACCCCAGGTACACCTCAGACACCCCAGTGCCCTCTGACACCCCACACCTCACACTCCCCAGCACACACCTGACACCCCAGGCACACCACTGACACTCCCCAGGCACACCTCTGGCACTCCCCAGGTACACCTCTGACACTCCCGGTGTACACCTGATATTCCCAGGCACACCTCCGATACTCCAGGTACACCTCTGACACTCCAGGTACCCTCTGACACCCCTGGCTCCCCTGACACTCCCAAGCACACCTCTGACAGTCCCAGGCACACCTCAGTCACTCCCAGGCACACCTCTGACAATGTCAGGTACACCTCTGACACTCCGGTGCACACCTCTGACACTCCCAGGTAACCTCCGACACCCCAGGCACACTGCGATACTCCCAGGCACACCTCCGATACACCTGACACCCCAGGTACACCTGACACCCCAGGTACACCACAGACACCTGCACACACCTGACACTGCCAGTACATCTCTGACACTGCCAGGTACACCTCTGACACCCCAGATACACCTCCGATACTCCCCAGGTACACCCTGACACTCCCAGGTACTCCTCAACACCCCTGGTCTACCTCTGACACTCCCGGGTACACACCCCTGACACTCGGTACACCCTGACACTCCAGGCATACCCCAGACACTCCTCAGGCACATTTCTGACACTCCAGGCACACCCGACACTTCCAGGCACACCTCTGACACTCCCAGTTACACCAATGACACACCCAGGTACACCACTAACACTCCAAGGTACACCTCTGACACTCCCAGGCACACCTCTGACACCCCAGGCTCCCCTGATGCTCCCAGGCACTCCTCCAACACCAGGCACACCTCTGACACCCATGTACACCTCAGACACCCCAGGTACACCTCAGACACCCTCAGGCACACCTTCGACACTCCCAGGCACACCACTGACACCCCAGGCACACCCCTGACACTCCCAGGCACACCTCTGACACCCCCAGGCACACCCCAGACACCCCAGGCATACCTCTGACACTTCAGGCACACCTCTGACAATCCCAGGTACACCACTGACACTCCAGGCACTCTGACACTCTAGTACACCTTGATACTCCCAGTTACACCTAAGACACTCCAGTTACACCTGACACCCAGGTACTCTGACACCCTGTTCACGTCTGACACTCCAGGCACACCCTGACACTCCAGGCACACCTCTGACACTGCAGGCACCCTCTGACACCCCAGGCACACCTCCAGACACTCCCAGGCACATTTCTGACATTCCAGGTGCACCTCCGACACTTCCAGGCACACCTCTGACACTCCCAGGTAAACCAATGACACTCCCAGGTACACCTCTGACACCCCAGGTACTCCTGATGCCCCAGGTACCCTCCGACACCCAGGCACACCTCAGACACCCCAGGCACACCTAGACACTCCCAGGCACACCACTGACACCTGAGGTACAACCCTGACACTCCCAGGCACACCTCTGACACTCCGCACACCTCAGACACTCCAGGCACACCCCGAGACTTCCAGGCACACCTCTGACACTCTAGGCACACCTCTGACACCCCAGGACACCAATGACACCAGGTACACCTCTGACACCAAGTACTCCTCTGATGCCCCGCAGCACCCTCTGACACCCCAGGCACCTCTGACACTCCCATGTACACATCTGACACTCCCAGGTACACCAGCTGACACTCGGTACTGACACTCACTGGCACATACCTGACATCCCAGGTACACCACTGACACCCCAGGCACCTCCTGACACTCCCAGGCACACCTCTGCCACCCTGGTACACACCTACACTTCCAGGCACACCACTGACACTCCCAGGCACACCCTGGCACCCCAGGTACACCTCTGACACCCCCAGGCACAACTCTGACACTGCCTGGTACACACCTGACACTCCAGGCACACCTCTGGCACCCCAGGCACACCCTGACACCCCCAGGTACAACTCTGACACCCTGGTACAGACCTGACACCTGGGGCACACCACTGACACTCTAGGTACACCTCTGGCACTCCAGTTACAACTCTGACACGCCCAGGCACATCTCTGACACCCCAGGCACACCAGACACCCCAGGCACACCTCAGACACTCCCAGGCACACCTCTGGCACTCCCAGGTACACCTCTGACACCCAGGCACACCTCCCATACCCCAGGCACACCTCAGATACCCCAGGCACACTCTGACACCCCCTGCACTCTGACACCCCTGGTTCACCCTCTGACACCCCCAAGCACACCCTGACACCCCAGGCACATCTCAGTCACCCCAGGCACACTGACACTGTCAGGCACACACCTCTGACACTCCCAGGTACACCTCTGACACCCCAGATACACCTCCGACACTCCTGGTACACCTCCTGATACTCCCAAGTACATCTCCGATACTCCCAGATACACCCCTGACACCCCAGGTACCTCTGACACCCCTGGCTCCACACCCCAGGTACACCCCTGACACCTAGTTACACCTCTGTCGCTCCCAGGCACACCCAAGTACACCACTGACACCCCAGGCACACCCCCTGACACCCAGTACACCTCTGACACTTGTGCACCAGACACATCCAGGTACACCTCTGACACTCCAGTTACACCTCTGACACTTCCTAAGTACACCTCTCTGACACTCCCAGGTACACCAATGACACTACCAGGTACCCTCTGACACTCCGAAGTACTCCTCTGACGCTCCCAGGTACCTTCTGACACCCCCAGGTACACCTTGACACTCCCATGCACACATCCGACACCACAGGTACACCGCTGACACCCCAGGTACTCCCTGACACTCACTGGCACACACCTGACATCCTAGGCACACCACTGACACCCCAGGTGCACCTCTGACACCCAGGCACACCTTGACACTCCCTGGTACACACCTGACACTTCCAGGCACCACTGACACCCAGGCACACCCTGGCACCCCAGGCACACCTGACACCCCCAGGCACACCTGACACTGCCTGGTCACACACCTGACACTTCCAGGCACACCTCTGCACCCCAGGCACACCTCTGACACGCCCAGGCACATCTTGACACCCCAGGTACACCTCAGACACTCCCAGGTACACCCTGACAGTCCCAGGTTCTGGCACCCCAGGCACACCCTGACACCCTGTGCACACCTCCCATACCCCAGGCACCTCATGTACCCCAGGCACACCCCTGACACTCCCCCTACCTCTGACACTCCCTGGTTCGCCTCTGACACCCCAGGCACACCTCTGACACTCCCAGGCACACCTCAGTCACCCCAGGTACACCTCTGACACTGTCAGTTACACCTCTGACAAATGGCAGGTACACCTCTGACACTGCCAGGCACACTCTGACACACCCAGGTACACCTCTGACACCCCCAGGCACAACCTGACACTTGCAAACCCCAGACACCCTAGGCACCAGACACCCCAGGCACACCCTTGACACTCCCAGTCTCTGAAACCCCTGCACTGATAATCCCAGGCACTGATACCCATGCACCTCAGACACTCCCAGGTACACCTTGACACTGCCACACCTCTGACAATGCACACCCCACAGGTACACCCTGACACACCCAGGCACACCGACACCCTACACAACCCCACACTCCCTGGCACACACATGACACCCCAGGCACACCACTGACAATCCCAGGTACACCTCTGGCACTCCCAGGCACCCGTCTGACACCCCCCAGGCACACCTCCGATACCCCTGGTGCCACCCACACTCCCAGCATACCTCCACACCCAGGTTCCTCCTCTGACACCTCCACACCCAACCACACCGTCTGACACCCCATGTGCCACCCTCAGTCACCCCAGGCACACCTCTGACACTCTATGCAAACCTCTGACACTCCGGCACACCACACCCCAGGCACACCTCCGATTCCCCAGGTACACTGACGATACTCCAGGTACACCACTGACACCCCTGGTTCACCCTGACACTGGTGCACCCCACACTCCCCAGGCACACTCTGACACTCCCAGGCACACCTGACACTCCCAGGTACACCTGCACACCCCAGGCACTCCTGATGCTCCCAGGCACCCTCTGACACTCCAGGTACACCTCTGACACTCCATTTACACCTCAGACACCCCAGGCACACCAGACACCCAAGGTACACCCAGACACCTGGCACACCACTGACACTCCCGGCACACCCCTGACACTCCAGTACACCTCTGACACTCCCAGGCACACCTTGCACCCCAGGCACACCTTGACACTCCCAGGCACACCTCTGACACCCCAGGTACCTCTCTGATGCTCCCCAGTACTCCTCCTGACACCCAGGCACACCTCTGACACCCATTTACACCCCAGACACCCCAGGCACACCCCAGACACCCAGGCACACCTTAGACACCCCTGCACACCACCGACAATCTAGCAACCCTGACACCCAGGCACACTCTGACACCCCAGCCACACCCCAGACACCTACACTCTGACACCTAGGCACACCCCCGACAGTCCCAGGCACACCTCAGACACCCCCTGCACACCTCTGACACCCCAGGAACACCCTGACACTCCCAGGCACACCTCCTGACACTGCACACCAGACACTTCCAGGCACACTCTGACACTTCCAGGCACACCTCTGACACTCTACGTACACCCATGACACTCCTGAAGTACTCCTCTGACGCCCCAGGTACTCTTCTGACAACCCCCAGGTACACCTCTGACACTCCCATGAACAAATCTGACACTTGTACACCACACACCCAGGTACTCTCTGACATCACTGGTCACACACCTGACATCCCAGGCACACCACCACACTCCCAGGTGCACCTCTGACACCCCCAGGCACACCCCTGACACCTGGGCACACACCTGAGACACCTTAGGCACACCACTGACACTCCAAGGCACACCTCTGCACCCAGGCACACCTCCTGACACCCCAGGCACAACCCTGACACTCCGTGGCACACACCTGACACCCCAGCACACCTCTGGCACCCCAGGCACACCCTCTGACACTCCCAGGCACAACTTGACACCCCAGGCACACCCCAGACACCCCAGGCACACTTCCAGGCACCCCATGCACACCTCAGACACTCCCCAGGTGCACTTCCATACTCACAGGTACACCCCTGACACCCCATGTACACCCCTGACACCCCAGGTACACCTCTGATACTCCTGTTACACCTCCTGATACTCCCAGTACACCTCCTGATACTCCCAGGTACACCTCTGACACTCACAGGTATCTCTGACACCCCTGGTTCACCCCCGACACTCCCAGGCACACCTCTGACACTCACAGGTACACCCTCAAACACCTGGGGTACACCTCTGACACTGCCAGTACACCCTTGACACTGGCAGGCACACCCCTGACACTCCCCAGGCACACCCATGACACTCCCAGGCACACCTCTGATTCTCCCAGGTACACCCTGGCACCCCAGCACAATCTCAGACACTCCTGTAAACATTTCTGACACTCCAGGTACACCTCCGACATTTCCAGGCACACCTCCACACCCCAGGCACACCACTGACACACCCAGGTAAACCTCCTGACACTCCCGGTACACCTCTGACGCTCCAGGCACACCGCTGACACTCCAGGTACACCCATGACACCCCAGGTGCAACCTCTGATTCTCCCAGGTACACCCTGTACCCCAGGCACACCCCAGACACTCCCAGGAACATTTGACACTTCCAGGTACACCTGACATTCCAGGCACACCTCTGACACTCCCAGGCACACCACTGACACTCCCAGGTACACCCTGACACTCCCCAGGACACCCTCTGCAACCCCAGGCACTCTGATGCCCCAGGCACTCTGACACCCCAGGCACACATCTGACACTCCCAGGTACAACTCACACTCCTCAGGTACACCCACTGACACCCCAGTACACCTCAGACACTCCCAGATGTACCTCACACTGCACACCCCAGACACTCCCCAGGCACACCCCTGACACCCAGGCACACCTCTGATACTCCCAGGCACACCCCTGACACCCCAGGTACACCTGGACACTGCCAGGTACACCTCAGATCCTAGGTACACCTCAACACTGCCAGGTACATCTCTGACACTGCCAGGTACACCTCTGACACCCCAGAGTACACCGCCGATATTCACAGGTACACCTGACACTCAGGTACACCCCTGACAGTCCCAGGTACACCCCTGACACTCAGGTACACCTCTGACACTCCCAGGTACAACTCTGACACTCCCAGTTACACTCGCACCGTACACTGACCCCAGGCACACCTCTGACACCCAGGTACACCTCTGACACGCAGGTACACCTCTGACACTGGCAGGTGCACCTCTGACACTGTCAGTACACCTCTGACACTCCGTGCCACCCCTGACACCCCAGGTACACATCCGACACTCCTGGTACACCTCCGATACTCCCAGGTACATTCCTTCCGATACTCCCAGGTACACCCCTGACACTCCCAGGTACTCCTCTGACACTCCTGGTTCACCTCTGACACTCCAGGTACACCCTGACACTTCCAGGCACACCTCTGACACTTCTAGGCACACCTCTGACACTCGGTACACCTCTGACACCCAGGAACACCCTGACACTCCAGGCACACCTCTGACACTGTACACCTCAGACACTTGCACACCTCTGACACCTCCAGGTACACCCCTGACACTTAGGCACACTTACACACTGGAAGTACCTCTGACGCTCCCAGGTACTCTTCTGACACCCCAGGTATACCTCTGACACTCCCATGAACAAACGACACTCTCAGGACACCGCTGACACTCCCAGGTACCTCTGACACTCACTGGTACACACCTGACATCCCAGGTACACCACTGACACCTCCCAGGTGCACCTCTGACACTCCCAGGTACCACCTCTGACACTCCTGGTACACACCTGACACTTCAGGCACACCACTGACACTCCCAGGCACACCTCTGGCACTCCAGGTACACCTCTGACACCCCGGTACAACTCTGACACTCCCTGCACACACCTACACCCCAGGCACACCCTGGCACTCCTGCACACGTCTGACACCCCAGGCACAACTTGACACCCCAGGCACACCTCAGACACCCCAGGCACACCCCTGGACACCCCAGGCACACCTCAGACACTCCCAGGCACCTTCCACACCACAGGCACACCCTGACACTCCCAGGCACACCCCTGACACTCCCTGGTACACCTGATACCCCAGGTACACCTCCGATACTCCCAGGTACACCTCTGACACTACAGGTACTCCTCTGACACCCCCTGTTCACCTCTGACACCCCAAGTACCACTCTAACTCACAGGTACACCTCAAACACCCAAGGCACACCTCTGACACTGCCAGGCACACCTTTGACACTGGTAGCCACCTCTGACACCCCAGGTAACACCCCAGGCACACCCTGTCACACCCAGGCAAACCTCCGATACCCAGGCACACCCCTGACGCCCCAGGCACCACCGCCGCCGACACTCCCAGGTGCACCCATGACACTCCCCAGGCACACCCTCTGACCCCAGGCACACCTCTGGCACTCCCAGGCACACCCCCCCCCCAGATGACACTCCCAGGCACCTCTGACACTCCCAGGTACACCTTGACACTCCCAGTTACACCCTGAACACTTGTACACCTCTGACACTCCCAGGTACACCCTCTGACACTCCCAGGCACACCTCTGACATCAAGTGCACTCTGACACTGTCACACCTTGACACTTGTGCCACACCTCTGACACCCCAGGCACACCTCCGACATCCTTGGCACACCTCGATACTCCCAGGCACATCTCCGATACTCCCGGTACACCCTGACACTCCCAGTACCTCTGACACTCCCTGGTTCACCTGACACTCCCAGGCACACCCCTGTCACCCCAGGCACACCCCTGTCACCCCAGGCACACCTCCTGACACCCAGGCACACCCCAGACACCCCAGGCACACCCCTGATGCCCCAGGCACCTCTGACACTCCCAGGCACACCTCTGACACCCATGCACACCCCAGATACCCCAGGCACACCCCAGACACCCCAGGTACACCCCAGACACCCCAGGCAAACCCCTGACACCCAGCACACCCCAGACACTCCCAGGCACACCTCCGCACTCCAGGCACATCTCTGATACTCCCAGCACACCTGACGCTCCCAGGCACACCTCCGACACTGCCAGGCACACCTCAGACACCCTAGGCACACCTCCAACACTGCCAGGTACATCTCTGACACTGCCAGGCACACCTCTGACACTCCCCAGACACACCGCCGATATTCACAGGCACACCCCTGACACTCCCAGGCCACCCATGACAGGCCCAGGTACACCCTGACACTCCCCAGGCACACCTCTGACACCCCAGGCACACCTTGACACTCCCAGTTACACCCCTGACACTCCCAGGCACACTCTGACACCCCAGGTACACCTCTGACACCCCAGGCACACCTCTGACACTGGCAAGTGCACCTCTGACACTGTCAGGCACACTCTGACACTCCCCAGGCACACCTCTGACACTCCCCAGGCACACCCTCCGACACTCCCTGGTACACCTCCGATACTCCGGTACATCTCCGATACTCCCAGGTACACCCCTGACACTCCCAGGTACTCCTCTGACACTCCCTGGTTCACCTCTGACACCCCCAGGCACACCCTGTCACCCCAGGCACACCCTCTGTCACTCCCCAGGTACACCTCTGTCACCCAGGCACACCCCAGACACTCCCAGGCACACCTCTGATGCCCCAGGTACCTCTGACACCCCAGGCACACCTCTGACACCCATGCACACCCCAGATAATCCGCACACCTCAGACACCTCCAGGCACACCTTAGACACTCCTACACACCACTGACACCCCAGGCACACCTTGACACTCCCAGGCACACCTCTGACACTCCCAGGTACACCCCAAGACACTTCCAGGTACACCTCTGACACTCCAGGCACACCTCTGACACTTCTAAGCACACCTCTGACACCCCAGGTACACCAATGACACTACCAGGCACACTTTAAGCACACCTCTGACACTACCAGGCACACCAATGACACTACCAGGTACACCTCTGACACTTCGAAGCACCCTCTGACGCTCCCAGGTACCTTGACACCCCAGGTACACCCTCTAACACTCCCATGTACACATCCGACACTCCCAGGTGCACCTGCTGAGGCTCCTACCTCTGACACCACCAGGTACACCTCTGACACTCCCATGCACACATCCGACACTCCCGCAGGCACTGACACTCCCAGGCACCTCTGACACTCCCTGGCACACACCTGGCACTTCCAGGCACACCATTGACACCCCAGGCACACCTCTGGCACTCCCAGGTACACCCTGACACCCCCAGGTGCAACTCTGACACTCCCCTAGCACATACCTGACACTCCCAGGCACACCTCTGACACCCCAGGCACAACTCTGACACTCCCTGGCACAGACCTGACACCCCAGGCACACCACTGTCACTCCTATGCACCCTTGGCACCCCAGGCACCTCCTGACACCCAGGCACACCCTGCACACTCCAGGCACACCAGACACCCCAGGTGCACCCCATACCACAGGCACACCTCTGACACTCCCAGGTCCACCTCCGACACCTGGTACACCTGATACTCCCATACATCTCCGATACTCCCCATATACACCCTGACACCCCAGGTACCCTCTGACACTCCCTGGTTTACCTCTGACACTCCAAGGTACACCCCTGACACTCCCAGTTACACCTCTGTCGCGCCCAGGCACACCTGACACTCCAGAACACCTCAGACACCCCAGGCACACCCCTGATGCTCCCCAGTACCTCTGACACTCCCAGGTACACCTCTGACACCCATGCACACCCCAGACACCCCAGGCACACCTCAGACACCCCAGGCACACCACTGAAACCTGCACACCCTGACACTCCCAGGCACACTGACACCCAGGCTCTCAGACACGCACACCCTGACACTTCCAGGCACACCTCTGACACTTTTAAGTCCACCTCTGACACCCCAGGTACACCAATGACACTACCAGGTACACCTCTGACACTCCTGGAAGTACCTCTGACGCCCCAGGTACTCCTCTGACACCCCGCACACCGCTGACACTCCGGCACTCCTCTGACACTCACTGGGACACACCTGACATCCCAGGCACACCACTGACACTCCCAGGTGCACCTCTCTGACACCCCCGGCACACCTCTGACACTCCCCTGGCACACACCTGACACTTCCAGGCACACCACTGACACTCAGGCACACCTCTGGCACCCCAGGCACACTCTGACACCCCTGGCACAACTCTGACACTCCCTAGCACACACCTGACACCCCAGGCACACCTCTGGCACCCCAGGCACACCTCTGACACCCCGGTACAACTCTGACACTCCCTGCACAGACCTGACACTCCCAGGCACACCACTGTCACTCCCAGGCACACCTCTGGCACTCGCACACCTCTGGACACCCAGGTACAACTCTGACACCCCAGGAAACCCCCAGACACCCCAGGCACACCAGACACCCCAGGCACACCAGACACCCCAGGCACCTCCCATACCACAGGCACACCTTGACACCCCAGGCACACCTCTGAAACCCCTGGACACCTCCGATACTCCCAGGCACACCTTCGATACTCCCAGGCACACCCAGACACCCAGGCACACCTCTGACACTGCCAGTTACACCTCTGACAATGGCAGGTACACCTCTGACACTGCCAGGTACACCTCTGACACACCCAGGTACACCTCTGACACCCCAGGCAACCCCACACCCCTGTGCACACATGACACTCCTAGGCACACCACTGACACTTAGGTACACCTCTGGCACCCCAGGAACACCTCTGACACTCCCAGGTACAACACTGACACCCCAGGCACACCCCAGACACTCCCCAGGCACACCTCAGACACCCCAGGCACACCTCAGACACTCCCAGGTGCACCTCTGACACCCCAGGCACACCTCTGACACTCCCCAGCACACCTGACACTCCCAGGCACACCACTGACACTCCCAGGCACACCTCTGGCACCCCAGGCACGAGTCTGACACTCCCAGGTACACCTGATACTCCCCAGGCACACCTCCGATACCCAGTGTTCTCCTCTGACACTCCCTGGTTCACCTCTGACACTCCAAGCACACGTCTGACACCCCAGGCACACAGTCACCTCAGGCACACCTCTGACACTTTCAGGCACACCTCTGACACTCCCAGGCACACCCTGACACTCGGCACACTCCGACACTCCCAGGTACACCTGATACCCCAGGTACACCTGATACCCCATGCACATCACTGACACTCCCAGGCACTTCTCTGACACTCCCCTGGTTCACCTCTGACACCACAGGCACACCCCTGACACCTGGTGCACACCTCTGACACTCCCAGGCACACCTGTGACACTCCCCAGGCACACCTGTGACACCCCCAGCCAACTCCCTGACACTCCAGGCACCCTCTGATGCCCCAGGCACCTCCTGACACTCCCAGTCACACCTCCTGACACCCACTTACACCCTCAGACACCCCAGGCACACCCCAGACACCCCAAGCACACCCAGACACCCCAGGCACACCACTGACACCCCAGGCACACCTGACACTTGCACACTCTGACACTCCCTGCCACACCTCAGACACTTCCAACACCTCCTGACACTTGCACACCTCTGACACTTCTAGGTACACCTCTGACACTCCCAGGCACACCTCTGACACCCCAGGAACACCCCTGACACTCCCAGGCACACCTCTGACACCCCAGGCACACCTCAGACACTTCCAGTACACCTCTGACACTTCCAGGCACACCTCTGACATTTCTAGGCACACCTATGACACCTGAAGTACCTCTGACGCTCCCAGGTACTCTTCTGACACACCCCAGGTACACCTCTGACACCCATGAACAAATCTGACACTCCCAGGCACACACACACTCCCAGGTACTCTGACACCACTGGCACACACCTGACATCCCATGTACACCACTGACACCCCAGGTGCACTTCTGACACCCCAGGCACACCTCTGACACCCTGGCACACGCCTGACACTTCCAGGCACACCACTGACACTCCCCAGGCACACCTCTGGCACTCCCCAGGTACACCTCTGATACCCCCAGGTACAACTCTGATACCCCTGGTACACACCTGACACCCCAGGCACACCCCTGGCACCCCAGGCACACCTCTGACACCCCAGGCACACCTCAGACACCCCCAAGCACACTCTCAGACACCCCAGCCACACCTCAGACACCCCATGCACCTTCCATACCACAGGCACACCCCCACACCCCAGGCACACCCCTGACACTCCCAGGTACACTTGACACTCCCCTGCACACCTCCGATACCCCCAGGCACACCTCCGATACTCCCACACCTCTGACATTCACAGGTACTCCTCTGACACTCCCCTGGTTCACCTCTGATCACTCCCCAAGTACACCTCCACACTCAACACCTCAAACACCCGTACACCCTGACACTACCAGGTACACCTTGACACTGGCAGGTACACCTCTGACACTCCCAGGCACACCTCTGACACACCCAGGTAAACCTCCGATACAGGTACACCTTGACGTCTCAGGCACACCGCTGACACTCTCGGCACACCTCTGATTCCCAGGTACACCTCGGCACCCAGGTACACCCTGACACTCCCAGGAACATTTCTGACACTTCCAGGCACACCTGACATTCCAGGTACACCCTGACACTCCCAGGCACACCACTGACACTCCCAGGTACATCTCTGACACCCAGGCACCTCTGCCACTTCCCAGGTACTCCTCTGATGCTCAGGCACTCCCTCTGACACCCCAGGCACACCTCTACATCCCCAGGCACAACTCTCACACACCCAGGACACCACTGACACCCAGGCACACCTCAGACACTCCCAGGCAAACCTCTGACACTCCCAGCACACCCTCAGACACTTCCAGGCACACTCTGACACTCGCACACCTCTGATACTCCCCGCACACCCTGACACTCCTAGGTACACCTCTAACACTGCCGGAGGCATCTCTGACACTGGGCAGTCTCTGACACTCCCAGATACACCGCCGATATTCACAGGCACCCCTGACACTCCAGGCACACCCTGACAGTCCCAGGCACACCCCTGACACGCCCAGGCACACTTCTGACACCCCAGGCACACCTCTGACACCCCAGGACACCTGTGACACTCCAGGTACACCTCTGACAACTCCCCAGGCACTCTGATGCCCCAGGCACCTCTGACACCCCAGGCACACCTGATGAACCCATTTACACCTCAGAGACACCCCAGGCACACCCCAGACACCCCAGGCACACCCAGACACCCCAGCACACCACGACACTCCCAGGCACACCCTGACACTCCCCAGGCACACTTCACACCCCAGCCACACCCTCAGACACTTCCAGGCACACTTCTGACACTTCCAGGCACACCTCTGACACTTCTAGGCACACCTCTGACACTCCCAGGTACACCTCTGACACTCCGGAACCCCCCTGACACCCCCTGGTACACCTCCGATACTCCCAGGCACTCCGATACTCCCCAGTACACCTCTGACATCTGGTACCTCTGACACTCTGGTTCACCTCTGATCACTCCCCAAGTACACCTCTGACACTCACAGGTACACCCTCAAACACCCAAGGTACACCTCTGACACTGCCAGGTACACCTTGACACTGGCAGGTACACCTCTGACACTCCCCAGGCACACCTCTAACACACCAAAGGTAAACCTCCGATACTCCCCAGGTACACCTCTGACGCTCCCAGGCACACCGCTGACACTCCCAGGCACACCTCTGATTCTCCCAGGCACACCTCTGGCACCCAGGCACACCCCAGACACCCCAGAACATTTCTGACACTCCAGGCACACCTCCACATTCCAGGCACACCTCTGACACCCCAGGCACACCACTGACACCCCAGGCACATCTCTGACACCCCAGGCACACCTCCCCACACCCTCTGATGCTCCCCAGGTACCCTCTGACACTCCCAGGCACACCTCTGACACTCCCCAGGCACAACCTCACACACCCAGGTACACCACTGACACTCCCAGGCACACCCCACACCCAGTGCTCTGACACCCCAGCACACCTCAGACACCCCAGGTACACCCTGACACCCAGGCACACCCTGATACTCCCAGGCACACCCCCACACTCCTAGATACACCTCTAACACTGCCAGCATCTCTGACACTGCCAGGTACACCTCTGACACTCCCAGATACACCGCCGATATTCAGTGCCACCCCTGACACTCCCAGGTACATCCCTGACAGTCCCAGGTACACCCCTGACACGCCCAGGCACACTCTGACACCCAGGCACACCTCTGACACTCCCCAGGCACACCTGTGACACTCCCAGGCACACCTCTGACACTCCAGGTACTCTCTGATGCCCCAGTACCTCTGACACCCCAGGCACACCTCTGACACCCATTTACACCTCAGACACTCCGGTACACCCCCACACCCCAGGCACACCTAGACACCCCCAGGCACACCACTGACACTCCAGGCACACCCCTGACACCCCAGGCACACCTGACACCCCAGCCACACCTCAGACACTTCCAGGCACACCTTCCTGACACTTCCAGGCACACCTGACACTCTAGGCACACCTCTGACACCCCAGGCACACCTCTGACACTCCCAGGAACACCCCACACCCCAGGTACACCTCTGACACTCCCAGGCACACCTCAGACACTTCCAGGCACACCCTGACACTTCCAGGCACACCTCTGACACTTCTAGGTACACCTATGACACTCCGAAGTACTCCACTGACGCTCCCAGGTACTCTTCTGACACCCCAGGCACACCTCTGACACTCCCATGAACAAATCTGACCTCTCCCAGGTACACCGCTGACACTCCCAGGTACTCCTCTGACACTCACTGCACACACCTGACATCCCATGTACACCACTGACACTCCCAGGTGCACCTCTGACACCCCAGGCACACCTCTGGCACCCTGCACACGCCTGACACTCCAGGCACACCATCACACCCCAGGCACACCTCTGGCACTCGCACACCTCTGACACCCCAGGCAACTCTGATACCCTGGTACACACCTGACACTCCCAGGCACACCTGGCACCCCAGCACTCTGACACCCCAGGCACACCCCAGACACTCCCAAATACACATCAGACACCCCCAGCCACACCCCAGACACCCCATGTGCACCTTCCATACTCACAGGTACACCCTCACACCCCAGCACACCCCTGACACTCCCAGGTACACCTCTGACACTCCCTTGCACACCTGATACTCCCAGGTACACCTCCGATACTCCCAGGCACACTCTGACACTCACAGGTACTCTGACACTCCCTGGTTCACCCTGACACCTGAAGCACACCTCTGACACTCACAGGCACACCTCAAACACTCCAAGGTACACCTCTGACACTGCCAGGTACATTCTGACACTGGCAGGCACACCTGACACCCCCAGGCACCTCTGACACACCCAGGTAAACCTCCGATACTCCCCAGGTACACCCTCTGACGCTCCCAGGTACACCGCTGACACCCCACACCCAGACACCCCAGGCACACCTCTGATTCTCCCAGGCACACCTCTGCACCCCAGGCACACCCCAGACACTCCCAGAACATTTCTGACACTTCCAGGTACACCTCCGACATTTGCCATGCACCAGGTACACCACTGACACCCCAGGCACACCACTGACACCCCAGGTACACCCCCTGACACCCAGGCACACCCCAGACACCCCAGGCAAACCTC
Organism: Homarus americanus; assembly: GCF_018991925.1. Taxonomy (NCBI): domain Eukaryota; kingdom Metazoa; phylum Arthropoda; class Malacostraca; order Decapoda; family Nephropidae; genus Homarus; species Homarus americanus. The sequence continues at coordinate 64,078 of NW_024739416.1, forward strand.
TGACACCCCAGCACACCAGACACTCCCAGGCACACCTTGACACTCCCGTACACCTCTGATACTCCCAGGTACACCCCTGACACTCCTAGGTACACCTCTAACACTGCCAGGTACATCTCTGACACTGCCAGGTACACCTCTGACACTCCCAGATACACCGCCGATATTCACAGGTACACCCCTGACACTCAGGTACACCCCTGACAGTCCCAGGTACACCCCTGACACTCCCAGGCACACTTCTGACACCCCAGGCACACCTCTGACACTCCCAGTTACACCTCCGACACTCCCAGTTACACCCCTGACACCCCAGGCACCCTCTGACACCCAGGCACACCCCTGACACCCCCAGGCACACCTCTGCACTGGCAGGTGCACCTCTAACACTGTCAGGTACACCTCTGACACCCCAGGTACACCTCTGACACCCCAGCACCTCTCCGGCACCCCTGGCACACCTGATACTCCCAGGCACATCTCCGATACTCCCAGGCACCCCTGACACTCCCAGGTACCCTCTGACACTCCCTGGTTCACCTCTGACACTCCCAGGCACACCCTGACACTTCCAGGTACACCTCTGACACTTCTAGGCACACCTCTGACACTCCCAGGTACACCTCTGACACTCCCAGGAACACCCCTGACACCCAGGCACACCCTGACACCCCAGGCACACCTCAGACACTTCCAGGCACACCTCTGACACCCAGGTACACCTCTGACACTTCTAGGTGCACCTATGACACTCGGGCACTCCTCTGACGCTCCCAGGTACTCTTCTGACACCCCCAGGCACACCTCTGACACTCCCATGAACAAATCTGACACCCCAGGTACACCGCTGACACTCCCAGGTACTCCTCTGACACTCACTGGTACACACACCTGACATCCCAGGCACACCACTGACACCCCAGGTGCACCTCTGACACCCCAGGCACACCTCTGACACCTCCCTGGCACACCTGACACTTCCAGGTACACCACTGACACCCCAGGTACACCTCTGGCACCCCAGGTACACCCTCTGACACCCCCAGGTCACCTGACACTCCTGGGCACACCACACCCCAGGCACACCTCTGGCACCCCAGGCCACCCCCACACTCCCAGGTACACTGACACCCAGGCACACCTCAGACACTCCCAGGTGCACCTTCCATACTCACAGGCACACCCCTGACACTCAGCAGGCACACCTCTGACACTCCCCCTGGGTACACCTCCGATACTCCCCAGGTACACCTCCGATACTCCAGGCACACCTGACACTACAGGTACCTCTGACACTCCCTGGTTCACCTCTGACACTCCCAAGTACACCTCTGACACTCACAGGTACACCTCAAACACTCCAAGGCACCTGACACTGCCAGTTACACCTTGACACTGGCAGGTACACCTCCGACACTCCCAGGCACATCTCTGATACCCCAGGTACACCCACGCTCCCAGGCACACCTGACACTGCCAGGTGCCACCCCAGACACCCTAGGACACCCCTAACACAGTACATTCTGACACTGCCAGGTACACCTCTGACACTCCCAGATACACTGCCGATATTCACAGGTACACCCCTGACACTCCCAGGTACACCCCTGACAGTCCCAGGCACCTCACCCTCCAGGTACACCTCTGACACTCCCAGGTACACCTTTGGACACTCCCCAGCCCCTCCGACACTCCCAGTTACACCCCTGACACTCCCAGGTACATTTACCCCAGGTACACCTCTGACACTCCCAGGTACACCTCTGACACCCCAGGTACACCTCTGACACTGGCAGGTGCACCCCTTAACACTGTCAGGTACACCCTCTGACACCTCACAGCACCTCTTGACACTCCCAGGTACACTGACATCCCTTGGTACACCTCCGATACTCCCAGGTACATTCCGATACCCCAGGCACACCCCTGACACTCCCAGGTACCTCTGACATCCCTGGTTCACCTCTGACACTCCACAGGCACACCCCTGACCCACACCTCTGACACACTTCTAGGTACACCTCTGACACCTGCGCACCTCTGACACTCCCAGGAACACCCCTGACACTCCCAGGCACACCTCTGACACTCCGCAGGTACACCTCAGACACTTCCAGGTACACCTCTGACACCTCCAGGTACACCTCTGACACTTCTAGGTACACCTATGACACTGGCATGTACTCCTCTGACGCTCCCAGGTACTCTTTCTGACACCAGGTAGGCACCTCTCTGACACTCCTCATGAACAAATCTGACACTCCCAGGTACACCGCTGACACCTCCCAGGTACTCCTCTGACACTCACTGGTACACACCTGACATCCCTGGCACACCACTGACACTCCCGGTGCACCTCTGACACCCCAGGTACACCTCTGACACCCCCAGGTACAACCTTCCCTGGTACACACCTGACACTCCCAGGTACACCTCTGGCACTCCCAGGTACAACTCTGACACCCCAGGTACACCTCAGACACCCCAGGTGCACCTTCCATACCACAGGCACACCCCTGACACTCACAGGTACACCTCTGACACTGGTACACCTCCGATACTCCAGGTACACCTGATACCCCAGGTACACCCTGACACTCACAGGTACTCCTCTGACACCCCTGGTTCACCCTGGCACCCCAAGTACACCCTCTGACACTCACAGGTACACTCTCAAACACTCCAAGGTACACCTTGACACTGCCAGTTACACCTTTGACTGGCAGGTACACCTCCGACACTCCCAGGTACATCTCTGATACTCCCAGGTACACCTCCTGACGCCCCAGGTACACCTCCGACACTGCCAGGTACACCTCAGACACTCCTAGGTACACCCCAACACTGCAAGAACACTGCCAGGTACACCTCTGACACCCCAGATACACTGCCGATATCACAGGTACACCCCTGACACTCCAGGTGACACCCCTGACAGTCCCAGGCACCCCTGACACTCCCAGGTACACCTCTGACACTCCCAGGCACCTTGACACTCCCAGTTACAACTTCACTCCCCAGTTACACCCCTGACACCCCAGGTACACTCTGACACTCCCAGGTACACCTCTGACACTCCCAGGTACACCTCTGACACAGGCACCTCTGACACCAAGGTACACCTCTGACACTCCCAGGCACCACCTCTGACACTCCCAGGTACACCTCCGACACCTGGTACACCTGATACTCCCAGGTACATCTCCGATACCCCAGGTACACCCCTGACACTCCCAGGTACTCTCTGACACCCTGGTTCACCTCTGACACTCCCAGGTACACCCCTGACACTCCCAGGCACACCTCTGTTACCCCAGGTACACCCTGACACTCTCCAGGTACACCTCAGACACTCCCAGGCACACCCCCATGCCCCAGGCACTCCTCTGACACCCCAGGCACACCCTGACACCCATGTACACCTCAGATACTCCCCAGGCACACCCTCAGACACTCCCAGGTACACCTTAGAAACTCCCAGGTACACCACTGACACTCCCAGGCACCCCTGACACTCCCCAGGCACCCCGCCTCTGACACCCCAGGTACACCTCAGACACTTCCAGGTACACCTCTGACACTTCCAGTACACCTCTGACACTTTGGCACTCCTGACACCTGAGTACACCTCTGACACTCCCAGGTACACCTCTGACACTCCCATGTACACATCCGACACTCCCAGGTACACCGCTGACGCTCCAGGTACCTCTGACACCCCCAGGTACATCTCTGACACTCCCATGTACACATCCGACACTCCCAGGTACACCGTGACACCCCAGGCAGCCTCTGACACTCCTGGTACACACACCTGGCACTCAGTACACCATTGACACTCCCAGGTACACCTCTGGCACTCCCCAGGTACACCTCTGACATCCCCAGGTACAACTCTGACACTCCCTGGTACAGACCTGACACTCCCAGGTACACCACTGTCACCTAGGGTACACCTCTGGCACTCCCCAGTACACCTCTGACACTCCCCCAGGTACAACCTGTCACCCCAGGTAACCCCAGACACCCCAGGCACACTCCAGACACTCCCAGGCACACCTCAGACACTCCCAGGTGCACCTCCCATACTCACAGGTACACCCCTGACACCCCAGGTACCACCTCTGACACTCACTGGCACCTCCGATACTCCCAGGCACACCTTCGATACTCCCAGGTACACCTCTGACACCCCCAGGTACCCTCTGACACTCCCGGTACACCCTGACACACCCAGGTGCCACCCTGACACCCCCAGGTACAACTTGACACTCCCTGGTACACACATGACACTTGCACACCACTGACACTCCTAGGTACACCTCTGGCACTTCCATGTACACCCACACTCCCCAGGTACAACTCTGACACCCCAGGTACACCTCAGACACTCCCAGGTACACCTCTGACACTGCCAGGTACACCTCTGACACTGGCAGGTACACCTCTGACACTGGCAGGTACACCTCTGACACACCCAGGTACACCCTGACACCCCAGGTACAACTCTGACACTCCCTGGTACAGACCTGAAACTCCAGGTACACCACTGACACTCCAGGCACACCCCTGCACCCCAGGCACACCCTGACACTCCCGGTACAACCTGACACCCCAGGTACACCCCAGACACTCCCAGGCACACCTAAGACACTCCCAGGTACACCTCAGACACTCCCAGGTGCACCTCTGACACTCCCAGGCACACCTCTGACACCCCAGGCACACTCTGACACTCCCTGGTACACACCAGACACCCCAGGTACACCACTGACACTCCCAGGCACACCTCCTTGACACCCCAGGTACTCCTCTGACACGCCCAGGCACACCTCAGTCACTCCCAGGCACACCTCTGACACTGTCAGGTACACCTCTGACACCCCAGGCACACCTCACACTCCCAGGTACACCTCCGACACTCCCAGGTACACCTGATATTCCCAGGTACACCTCCGATACCCCAAAGTACCCTGACACTCCCAGGTACCTCTGACACTCCCCTGGTTCACCTCTGACACCCCAGGTACACCCATTACACCCAGGTACACCTCTGACACCCCAGGTACAACTCTCACACTCCTGGTACACACATGACACTCCCAGGTACACCACTGACACTCCAATGTACACCTCTGGCACTCCCAGGTACACCTCCTGACACCCAGGCACAACTCTGACACTCCCAGGTACACCTCAGACACTCACAGGCACACCTCAGACACCCCAGGCACACCTCAGACACTCCCAGGTGCACCTCTGACACTCCCAGGTTCACCTCTGACACTCACTGGCATACACCCCACACTCCCAGGTACACCACTGACACTCCCAGGTCACACCCTGACACTCCCAGGCACTGACACTCCCAGGTACACCCTCACAGTCACCCCAGGCACACCTCTGACACTGTCATCAGGCACACCTCTGACACTCCCCAGTACACTCTGATACCTGGTACACCTCCACACCCCCTGTGCACACACCTCCGATACCCCAGCACCTCTGATAATTCTGTACACCCCCACACCCCCAGGTACCTCTGACACTCCTGGTTCACCTCTGACACTCCCAGGCACACCCCTGACACCTCCAGGCACACCTCTGACACTCCAGGCACACCCCTCTGACTCTCCCAGGTACTCCTCTGATGCCCCAGGTACCCCTGACACCCCAGGCACACCCTCTGACACTCCATGTACACCCCAGACACCCCAGGCACACCCTCAGACACCCCAGGCACACTTAGACACTCCTGGTGCCACCACTATACCCCCAGGCACACCCCCTGACACCCCAGGTACACCCCTGACACCCCCCAGGTACACCCTCAGACACTTCCAAGTACACCTCTGACACTCTCCAGGTACACCTCTGACACTTCTAGGTACACCTCTGACACCCCAGGCACACCTCTGACACCCCAGGAACACCCCTGACATTCCCAGGCACACCTCTGACACCCCAGGCACACCTCAGACACTTCCAGGTACACCTCTGACACTTCCAGTTACACCTCTGACGCTTCTAGGCACACCTATGACACTCTGAATTACTCCCTCTGACGCTCCCAGGTACTCCTCTGACACCCCCAGGCACACCTTGACACCCTATGGACACATCTGACACTCCCAGGCACACCGCTGACACTCCCAGGTACTCCTGACACACTGGCACACTGACATCCCAGGTACGCCACTGACACTGCAGGTGCATCTTCTGACACCTGAACATTTTCGGCACACAGCCCCATTCTCTAGGTACTGATGCTCCCAGCCTTTTCTGACATCTTCTGCACACCTCTGACACTCAGTGGTGTACCTGGGAGTGTGAGGAGAGGTGTACCTGGGAGTGTCAGAGGTGCACCTGGAGTGCCAGAGGAGTACCTGGGAGGTCAGAGGAGTACCTGGGAGTGTCAGAGGTGCACCTGCGAGTGTCAGAGGAGTACCTGGGAGCATCAGAGGAGTACCTGGGAGTGGCAGATGTGTACCTGGGAGTGTCAGGTGTGTACCAGAGTGTCAGAGGTGTACCTGGGAGCGTCCTGATGTCTTTGGCTTGGTCATATTATTTATACAAAGTGCATTACATAGACGTGTATTAAGGTAAAGTGTACATGGGTGTTGTGTACGTGCGCTACACCGACACTTAAGACCAGTTTGTATACTTTGTGTTGTCGGGGAGGAAGTGAGCCCAACCCCCTCCTCCTTCTGCCTTCTGTGGGGGGAGGGGGAGGGCATCTCAGTTTCCTTCCTTGGCGCCTCCCTTCCCTCAAGCCAGGTGGGGGTAGAGGGAGGGTGCTGCGTGTATTTGTCAAAGTCAGTTGATTTTAACTTTCCTATCTCATCCACCAGAACTATCCTTAACTAAAACAAAGTTGTGTGCCTTACTTCCAGACGCACCCACTCTCCTCCTCCCTCCTTCCCCCTCCTCCCTCACTCCCCTCCCTCCTTCCCTCCCTCCTCACCCTCTCCTTACTCTCCCCCCTCCTCACCCCTCCCTTCCCCTCCCCCTCCTCACTCCCTCCTTTCCTCCCTCACTCCTCCTTCCCTCCCTCCCTACCGTTACCGCCGCTTAAGAGAGGTTGCTCACTGAGGTAGCTATGCAGTAATTAAGAGGCAACAGGTGTGTTCCCACTTGCCCTTGGGTCGAAAGGTGAAGGCGTGTCCCCCCCAACTCCACATGTTTAATACCGCCCTCCACTACCACCACTATACCGTCACAATTTACTATCTCCACCAAATAAACAGTACAACAATAACAACTACAATCATCATCACCACCACCAACACAACCACCACCACCACACACTACCACCACACCACCACCACCACCACCACCACCACCACCACCAACCACCACCACCACCACCACCACCACCAATTAAATTCACTACCAATTATCACCACCACCACACCACAAAACATTACCATATTACTAAGATGTTGTTCCTTTACAATTTAATTAGTCTGTTTAACCCTCCAGAGAATGAGTGGGTAAGTAATTGAATTAATGTGTGTGTGTGTGTGTGTGTGTGTGTGTGTGTCAGTTCATTCTCCACTAATGATAATGAACCCTGCGGCAACACATTATCGTTAATTGGTAATTGCTTTTCACTCTAAGTCCATTTACTATATATTGTTTCTCATTCATCATTCTCTTCATTTAATTGACTTGTTATATTATTAATTTTTTCACTTTTATTATTTTGTTATTATTATTTTTTTTGGTATGATATGAGTATTATTTTTTTATCTTAGGTATGATATATATATATTTACATTATTATTTTAAATTAGAAATATGATACGTTTGTTTTGATTACTTGAGGGAGTTTTATAATTAGGAACTGCAGGTATGGTATTGGTTTTTGTAAGTCTAGTAGTAGGAGTAGTAGTAGCAGTAGTAAGTAGTAGGCCCGGCTATGGGTGTGTTGGGGAAG